>NC_085020.1:23297784-23373023 GCF_963692335.1 Osmerus eperlanus
CAGCCTTCCACACACACAGAGAGAGCTGCACACCAGCCTTCCACACACACAGAGAGCTGCACACCAGCCTTCCACACACACAGAGAGCTGCACACCAGCCTTCCCCACACACACACAGAGAGCTCCACACCAGCCTTCCACACACACAGAGAGCTGCACACCAGCCTTCCACACACACAGAGAGCTGCACACCAGCCTTCCACACACACACAGAGAGCTCCACACCAGCCTTCCACACACACAGAGAGCTGCAGACCAGCCTTCCACACACACACAGAGAGCTGGGCTTTGAACCGTAACAAGACACAAGGAGCCAAGAGTACCCCTCTCACTCTGTCTCTCTCTCTCTCTCTCTCCCCCACGACCTCATCAAAGCCTTTCATGTTAAAACTATTTCCATGTGAAAGGACCTGAGGAAAGGGGTCTGGCCTGAGGTTCAGTCGATATACATGTCGATTCAAATGATTACCTTCCCGGGACGGTAATAAATATGATATGAGCTGCTGTTCTCTTGTCCCCATGGGCCAGCGTAGAGGATAAGTTGTCAGAGAAATATAGAGCTTACTGTCTGTCACGTGACTCTGTCACATGACTCTATAACATCCACACAACTAAAACACTTCAGAGGAGGGGAAGAGTACCATCTCACACACACACTCGCTCCACCTTTGCACAAAATTCAATGTCATGAATCCCGCTCGTCATCAGCACCTAGTCTTGTGCATCTTAAATAAAAGTGTGTGTGTGTGAGAGAGGTGGTTTGAATGCCGCCTGTGCACAGTGAGCGTCCGGAGTGTGATTATCAGAGAGCGTCAAGAACAGTGAACACCAAGCACTCACACACCGCGACCTTGAGGACATATCAAGGGGTGGGCCAGTGACCTGCAGTGACCTGCTGTGACCAGCGGAGGTCACTGTTGAGCTGCCAGGGCCTCGTCCCCTTCCTGGCAGTGCTGACACAGGGACACAGCCGAAAACAGGCTGGAGGCTGATCCCAGATCTGCATTTTGTTTCTCCTCACTAATGTTCCAGATTAGAACCTGGGAAGGTTAAGCTGATCCCTAACCTTTGCCAAAGAGAGGAATTCATCCTAGACCCAGACCATGCAATCCCCAACACACACAAGCACGCACACACACACACCACCCCAGACGCCCCCCCCCCCCCACTCCCCCTCCACCCTGGAGACCTTTAAACGGTTCAGCTGGAAAGCGAGGCCCTGTGCAACACATGTTTTGCTGTGTTTCATGGTAATCTTTGGCTTAGCTGATCAAAGCGACGGAAGGTTGTGGAGACCCAGACCATGCAATCCCCAACACACACACACACACACACACACACACACACACTGCAGAGGGCTGCGAGACAGGGCCCGGGTCTGGGTGGCGGCGAAGGCGTTCGTCACGCTGCCAATTAACCCTGAGTTTCTCCGCTGCGGCAGGGAAGCCTGCCAGAGGGGGCTCCTGCCAGGGGGGGCTCCTGCCAGGTGGGGCTCTCCCACAACGCTTTAGGTTGATCTCATCTGACAGGAAATTAAACAGGCCGCAACAAGGCATGAGGATGAGATTCAGATTCACCACTTCAAGTCGAGGTGGTTGTGGATAGAGGATTGACGAGGGGGGGTGAGGTTGGAGGGGTGCGTGGGGGGGGGGTGAGGTTGGAGGAGGGTGTGTGGGGGGTGTGAGGATGGAGGAGGGTGTGTGGGGGATGTGAGGATGGAGGGGTGCGTGGGGGGGGTGAGGTTGGAGGGGTGCATGGGGGGGTGAGGTTGGAGGGGTGCATGGGGGGGTGAGGTTATCCCCAGAGGTTATCCCCAGAGGTTCTGTCTCCTAATGCCTGGCTATCCCCCCCAGAGGTTCTGTCTCCTAATGCCTGGCTATCCCCCCCAGAGGTTCTGTCTCCTAATGCCTGGCTATCCCTCCGAGATTTTGAGCACCAGAAACAACACATCTCTGATGGTGCTGGTCACACACGTATAGTATTATGGCACTTGTTGTTGTCAGCTGAGGGCTCTCCAGGACTTGTTTATTAACAAGAGGTGTGAACCCTCCAGTGGGTCTTCACACTTACCTGTGAGGAAGAGAGAGAACTCACACTCCCCCCTCCCTCCCTCCCCCCTCGCTCCCTCCCCCCTCGCTCCCTCCCCCCCTCGCTCCCTCCCTCCCCCCTCCCTCCCCCCCTCGCTCCCTCCCTCCCCCCTCCCTCCCCCCCTCTCTTTTGTCCTTCTCTCAGACAGCCATCTTAATGATGTCCTGACCCATCCTGTTTTCTGCTTCTCTCTCTTGTGTTTCTCTCCGTCGTCTGTCTGACGGTGTTGTCATGGGGATGAGGCTGTAACGCTCCTGGGCCCTATTCACCTTCACACACCCTGTCCCCTCTCTTTCCTCCCCGCTCTCTCTCTCATTACCCCTTCTCTGGCTCCCTCGCCCGCCCCCCCTCTCTGTGTGTGTCAATGTGCTTTTCATCAGAGTTCCCTTTGATGGGTTTAAAACAATCACGGCTGATAGCTGCAACGCCTGAGGAGGCAGGAGAAAAGATGGCGTTTTTGAACTTGAGTGGGAGCAGAGAAGAGTAGAGCAGAGCATGGACTTCTCTGCTTGGGCAAACTTACCCTTCACACCGTTTAGACATGGATTTCATGGATGTTTCCCCCACTTGACTACCCTCTTCAGTCCCCGGCTTCCTGCTCTAACGAACATGGCTCCTCCTCGCTCA
This sequence comes from Osmerus eperlanus, assembly GCF_963692335.1. Lineage (NCBI taxonomy): Eukaryota > Metazoa > Chordata > Actinopteri > Osmeriformes > Osmeridae > Osmerus > Osmerus eperlanus. The sequence continues at coordinate 23,300,500 of NC_085020.1, forward strand.
GATCTGCCTCAACTACAGAGTTTACAGCGTTTCTGTAATCGCAGTGTGAGAAGCATTTCGCACATAGGATGTGTTTCTTTAAGAGCGCCCCATCAGTCCCACGCTACGAAGAGAGAGTCAGGGAGAGACCGAGATAGACAGAGAGAGAGAGACAGAGAGAGAGAGAGAGAGAGAGAGACAGACAGAGAGAGAGAGAGAGAGAGAGAGAGAGAGAGAGAGAGAGAGAGAGAGAGAGAGACAGAGAGAGAGAGAGAGCCAAGACAACCGCTCACCCTCAAATGAAAACAGTTGGGATCAGACAGCAGTATTCTCAAAGTAATCTGGAGCTGAAATTAGAACAGGAAAGTCCCCCATTAGAAACCTCATTCAGAACATCCCACAACACGATGCAGCCTGGCTACAGATGCTTACAGTTGAAGCAAGATGGCCTGGATGAAAGCGTAGAAACCCCCCATACAGAAACTAACATCTACATCACAGATGTTCAGCGTTCGGTGACACAAATGAAAAATGACCCTCCTACAGCTATAGACTAACGCTATATCTCCCAGAACACAAGCCCTGGCTCACTATGGAGGCCAAAAGCCTCCATGCCAACACATCTAATGCTAAAAGAGAGATCCAAGCCACTCAGGGTCCTCCACACCAGCGAGATGCCGACCAGATGAGGCCCAGATGTCAGCGCTTCAGACTGACCACTTCAAATATTTCTGTCCTCTAGGTGAAGTCTTAAAGAATACACAGTCAGGTTGAAACAAGCCCAGATACAACAGCCAACATCAAACAGCTTGTCTCTCCACACGGGGAAGGAAGAGGAAGCCGGAGAGGAGAGACAATATGACTGTGTGTGTGCACACAACAAGCCCATTAAACGCCTATCGAGAGTAAACGTGGTGTAGCTGTAGGGGCCGTCATCTTGGAGAAGCTGATTAAATACAGGCTCAAATGCAGGGGAACACAGTGAATACACTAACCCTGTACTGGCACACCTCCCGGCTCCACTGAACGCACACGTACTTCTACTTCTAGGACATCAAAAAAAGGTGGAGGAGTCGCAGCTATTTTCTCCTCTAAACTGTTGTTCAAAATCACTGAGCTAGGTGAATTCACATCATATGAATATCTTGCTATAGAGCTCAAAACCGAATCAATACTTTTTGTTATTATATATCGGCCACCCAAGCACTCGCCAATATTCATACAAGAATTCTCTGAACTATTATCACTATGTGTCACTAGATATGACAAAGTAGTTTTAAACGGAGACTTAAATATCCAAGTAAATAAAAAAGCAGACCCAAGAACTATTGAGCTCTTAAATCTCCTTGACAGTTTCAATCTAACTCAACACATAACAGACCCAACACACCGACACGGAAACACACTAGATCTAGTGATAACAACTGGACTAAATATCAATAATATTTCAATAACTGATCTACCCCTCTCAGACCATCATTATATACTTTTTAATGTGGAAATTATCCTAACAAAAAACAAAAAAGAATTCTTAGTCCATAGAAGATATTTAGACGATACAGCTATGATGAAATTTTCTGAACAATTTGCTCTATATGAGCCGACTAACCATGATTGCTCTCTGAATGAAATGGTAGAGAACCTCAATGATGCACTATTATCTGTGTTAGACTCTGTTGCACCACTGAAAACCAAAAAGAAGTGCACAAGCAGAACCTCCCCATGGCTGAGAAATAAAAATGTTAGTGAAACAAAAAGAAAATGCCGTGCAGCAGAGAGAAAACGGAGGAAAACAAAGATCACTATCCACTACGATATCTACAAAGATACACTAACCACCTATAACAAAACCATCCGTCTAGCAAGGAGAGAATATTTCTCCAACATTATTACAGAAAATGCCAGAAATTCCAGAGTTCTTTTCTCCACCATTGACCAGCTGCTAAACACTGTCCCTGCTCCACCTCCATCCTCAGTAGTTAAATGTGAAGAGCTTGCTTTGTTCTTCAAGAACAAAATAACTTTGATCAGAGCTAGTATTATTAATAGTGGGGTCGAAACTGACATCAGTAGATTCTGCAACATAACCATGAGCACATTTACCTGTATCACACTTAGTGAACTTTCCAAAATTGTCAGCGAATCTAACTCCACAACCTCAGATATTGATCCTATACCCACAACATTCTTTAAGCGAGTGTTTGATAGTGTCTCAGGTCCGGTGCTAGAGATTATAAACACATCCCTTAGAACTGGCGTTTTCCCAGATGCCTTCAAAACAGCTGTTGTAAAGCCCCTATTAAAGAAACCCAAATTGGATAACAGTCTACTTGCAAATTACAGACCAATATCAAACCTTCCATTTATTAGTAAAGTACTGGAAAAGATAGTTTTAGTCCAATTAAATTATTTTCTTGAAGAAAATAACATCCTGGAAGTCTCGCAGTCAGGTTTCAGGAAATATCACAGTACTGAAACTGCTCTCACCAAAATAATTAGCGACCTCAGACTAAACTCTGATGCAAATAAAGTCTCTATCCTTATCCTGTTAGATCTCAGTGCAGAATTTGATACAATTGATCACTACATCCTAATCAATAGACTGGAAAAGCTTATTGGGTTCACGGATAGTGTATTGAACTGGATGAAATCATATATCACAGGAAGGAAGTTTTATGTTAGTTTAGGTGACCATAGGTCCAAGAAACATGAGAACTGCTACGGGGTTGCTCAAGGAAGCTGCTTAGGTCCATTACTCTTTTCTCTTTATATGTTACCACTCGGCGACATAATCAGAGAACATAACATAGATTTCCATAGCTATGCGGATGACACACAACTATATATATCCACTGAACCCAACGATGCAACGGCCATCAATTCCATTACCAACTGCCTGTTGGCAATAAACAAATGGATGAACGCTAACTTTCTTAAATTAAATGAAGACAAAACCGAAGTCCTACTATGTGGCCCCAAATCCAAAAGAGAGATGCTTATTAAGAATCTTGGAGGTTTAACCCCCTGTCTTAAACCAGAGGTGACGAGTCTCGGTGTAATCCTGGACTCAGATTTGAATTTCAACTCTCACATTAATAAAGTGACCAAAACAGCTTTCTTTCACCTGAGGAATATAGCAAAGGTACGACCATTCATAAACCAAAATGATGCAGAGAAGTTAATTCATGCTTTTATATCCAGCCGGCTGGACTACTGTAACGCACTTTTCACTGGTATTCCCAAGAAAACCACTGAAAGACTACAGCTCATTCAAAATTCTGCAGCTAGATTATTAACCAAAACTAAAAGGAGAGAACACATTAGTCCTGTCCTAGCTACTTTACACTGGCTCCCTGTTACCTTCAGAATTGACTTTAAGGTCCTTTTCCTCACATACAAAGCTCTACACGGACAAGGACCTAGCTACATTGCTAACTCCTTTATAAACTACACACCAGCTAGAACACTGCGATCATCAAATGCAGGCCTATTAGAGGTCACCAGAAGCAGTCATAAGAAGATTGGTGATTCGGCCTTTGTCAATTACGCCCCAAAACTATGGAACAAATTACCCATAAATATTAGGGAAGCAAACACTCTAGACATTTTTAAAAGACAGCTTAAAACCTACCTTTTTACCGAAGCATTTAAGTAATTTTATCTCAAAAGGGTTTTCCTACTTTTATTAATTATATTATTGTTACTTTTAAGATGCATGTTTAAAGTTGGTTTCTCTCTTGAACAGAGATCTTATTGGGATTTTTATTTTTGTTTGAATTGTTTATCACTTGTATTATTGTTTTTATTGATTTTATGTAAAGCACCTTGAGCTGCAATTCTTGTATGAAATGTGCTATATAAATAAAGTCTTACTTTACTTACTTACTTCTACTGCTAGCTGGACTGGCTAGCCTGCTATCTGCTAGCTAGCTACACTTCTGGCTGGGATAGCTAGCCTGCTATCTGCTGAGAGCTACACTTCTAGATGAACACTGGATATTACAGGTATTATTTAGGCCCGTTTTATTCATGAAACTTTTTTTCTTTTTGTAAAAGTACTATCAAAAGAGTAGAGTTTCTTTTATCCTTAGAACACCCCATCAGAGGATGAGAAGCACCTGAGGTGAGGTGTGTTTGAAAGAACGGCGGGCTGAGAGCTAGGTACAGTGAGTACGCTTAAGGCTGAAAGGGTTGTCAATCCCTGACAGTGTCAGATGTTGCATTCTAGACGTGCTAGCACCCGGAGGAAGACAGGGAACTGCACTGTGGCAGGAAGTCCACAGAGACAGGAGCAGAACGTATGGAAACACAGCAGTAACAGTAGTAGAACAGTAAATGCCTGGAGCACAGCCTGTCTTGGTCCGTGTAGTTGCAGGTTAGGTGTTGTGTTTTGGTGTGTGGAGTACAGCTGAAAGTCAAGAAGTGTGGGGTGATATAAGGTGAGTACGGAAGAGGGAGGTAGGATCTGTGGAGAAGGAGGACTGGTGAGGGGGTGTAGGCTAATGACGGAGGTGAAGAATGAGGAGAGAGGTAAGGTTAGGTAAGGTAAGGAGTTAGATAAGGGTAAGGTAAGGAGTTAGGTGAGGTATGGAGTTAGGTGAGGGTGAGGTAAGGAGTTAGGTAAGGAGTTAGGTGAGGTATGGAGTTAGGTGAGGGTGAGGTAAGGAGTTAGGTGAGGGTGAGGTAAGGAGTTAGGTGAGGTAAGGAGTTAGGTAAGGAGTTAGGTGAGGGTGAGGTAAGGAGTTAGGTAAGGAGTTAGGTGAGGGTGAGGTAAGGAGTTAGGTGAGGTAAGGAGTTAGGTGAGGTAAGGAGTTAGGTGAGGGTGAGGTAAGGAGTTAGGTGAGGTAAGGAGTTAGGTGAGGGTGAGGTAAGGAGTTAGGTGAGGTAAGGAGTTAGGTGAGGGTGAGGTAAGGAGTTAGGTGAGGGTGAGGTAAGGAGTTAGGTGAGGTAAGGAGTTAGGTGAGGGTGAGGTAAGGAGTTAGGTGAGGTAAGGAGTTAGGTGAGGGTGAGGTAAGGAGTTAGGTGAGGGTGAGGTAAGGAGTTAGGTGAGGTAAGGAGTTAGGTGAGGGTGAGGTAAGGAGTTAGGTGAGGGTGAGGTAAGGAGTTAGGTGAGGTAAGGAGTTAGGTGAGGGTGAGGTAAGGAGTTAAGTGAGGGTGAGGAGCGTGGGGTTGCAGCTCAGTACCTGGAGATCTCTTGCTGGAGCGTAGCGGCATCATGTAGGACTGTCTGGGCAGCAGGGGCGAAGAGGGCAGCGACATGGACACGCCCTTGCACATGCTCAGCCTGAACACATCCTCCTGGCTGTAGGGCTGGGCAGGGCCAGGCTGCGGGCCAGGACCCTCAGGAGGGCACCTCTTCTGGGCACTGTGAGTGTGGGGTTCCCCAGCTGAGGAGGAAGGGGAGATGGTTAGAGATCTAACTAGAGATAGACTGGGTCATGAAAAATGTAGAATGACTAAGCAGAGATGAAGCTATACAAAGACACTTCAATATACCGTGGCCTGAGCCTAACACCAGCTCTGCTTAAGAGCCTGTTCGTCTCACGTGGTGGCAACCCCAGTTAAAGCATAACTGCCTTATAAGCTACAAGCTTTTTCAGATGTAAATGTTTGTATGAGAAGATGTCACCGATATACTGTTGAGTAGGCCCTTCCATTAGAGCCCCAAACCTTGTTGTGTTCCAGCACTGCTTGCTGCTTGGGTGGGCTATCTCCGTGAGTCTGCATTTTCTCCCATGCTCACATGGCTGAAGTGGTCTGTGGGAAGGCTTTTCTCACACCGCCTAAACCTTCGAGGAGAAAGTGCCCCCCCCCAAAAGAAATCCCTGTTTTGCTGTAATTCGGGCATCCCATAAGGCCGCGGCGCTAGTTAGGTTATACGCAGTATCTGTGGAAGATGAAGAAGACCAACCTATGTACGCTAACTTTCAGAGACCTGTCTGACCCTGCCTGAACTCTAGTCTGGATAGACGGAGAAAACAGATTCTTCAATCGCAGGCATTCAGTAAGATGATAACCGCCAGGTTAGGTGATTCATTGTTTTTGTCGTTGACCGATCCTGGACAAGAGAAAAATGGAGAGAGAGAGGGGAGGGAGGGAGAGAGAGGGGGGGACAGAGAGAGAGAGAGGAGGGAGGGAGGGAGAGAGGGGGGGACAGAGAGAGAGAGAGGAGGGACGGAGGGAGGGAGAGAGGGAGAGAGGAGGGAGGGAGAGAGAGAGAGAGAGAGAGAGAGAGAGAGAGAGAGAGAGAGAGAGAGAGAGAGAGAGAGAGAGAGAGAGAGAGAGAGAGAGAGAGGGAGAGAGGGGGGAAGAGAGGTGGAGGGAGAGAGGGGGGGAGAGAGAGGTGGAGGGAGAGAGGGGGGAGAGAGAGGTGGAGGGAGAGAGGGGGGGAGAGAGAGGTGGAGGGAGAGAGGGGGGGAAAGAGAGGTGGAGGGAGAGAGGGGGGGAAAGAGAGGTGGAGGGAGAGAGGGGGGAGAGAGAGGTGGAGGGAGAGAGGGGGGGAGAGAGAGGTGGAGGGAGAGAGGGTGGGAGAGAGAGGTGGAGGGAGACAGGGGGGAGGGAGAGAGAGAGAGGTGGAGGGAGAGAAACAGAGGGAGAGGGAGAGAGAGAGAGGTGGAGGGAGAGAGACAGAGGGAGAGAGAGAGAGACGGAGGGAGAGAGACAGAGGGAGAGAGGGAGAGAGAGAGAGGTGGAGGGAGAGAGACAGAGGGAGAGAGGGAGAGAGAGAGAGGTGGAGGGAGAGAGACAGAGGGAGAGAGGGAGAGAGAGAGAGACGGAGGGAGAGAGACAGAGGGAGAGAGGGAGAGAGAGAGAGGTGGAGGGAGAGAGACAGAGGGAGAGAGGGAGAGAGAGAGAGGTGGAGGGAGAGAGACAGAGGGAGAGAGGGAGAGAGAGAGAGGTGGAGGGAGAGAGACAGAGGGAGAGAGGGAGAGAGAGAGAGGTGGAGGGAGAGAGACAGAGGGAGAGAGGGAGAGAGAGAGGTGGAGGGAGAGAGACAGAGGGAGAGAGGGAGAGAGAGAGAGGTGGAGGGAGAGAGACAGAGGGAGAGAGGGAGAGAGAGAGAGGTGGAGGGAGAGAGACAGAGGGAGAGAGGGAGAGAGAGAGAGGTGGAGGGAGAGAGACAGAGGGAGAGAGGGAGAGAGAGAGAGGTGGAGGGAGAGAGACAGAGGGAGAGGGAGAGAAAAAAAGGGAGCAAGATAGAGAAAGAGAGAAAATGTGTGTGTGTGTCGCAGTGTCGGAGTGTTGTCTGTTGTATAGTTTGACCTGAGAGGTCATGGATGGGTTCTCTCACGACTCTGAGACTGATGGTTAGATAGTGATGGTTACAGAAGCAGGGTAAATAGGACCTGGTGTCACGGCCTCCAGAGCGGAGATAACGAGCCTGAGTGATTGTCCACACAAGCGGTGGCGCCATCATAAAGACTGATAAACAACAAATCCACAGAACAAACATTAACTGTACTGTACTCACTACAAAACAGGTATCAACATGGACAAACCCACTGTACAATAAGAAACTTTCCGTCTCATCTTCATGACCTTTACTAGATGCATAGCTCAGTGGTAGATCAAGAGATCACAGGTTAAAATCACCCCCACATCCTGAACATCACTTAGGAGCCTCTGCTCAATGAACAGGCTACATTGTTATGTTATTATTAATGCCCAGACTTTCAGGAGGTCATTAAGGCTTCCAACAGCAGTTGGGGGAGTGTCAGTTGGAGCCCTGGTGTAGAGCCTGCCTCTATCAAAGTACAAGGATAACCTTGCGCTGAACAGTGTGTATCTAGCTGAAGGTTATTGTTACAGCAGATAACCTGTCTGTGGGAAAGTGCCCTCACCACCCCCAGGGTTAGGGCTGGGCTGAGGGACCAACCAGCCCACAGCCTGAGCTAATCCCAAACACAGGAACCATGATGGGTTTGGACGTACCAGGAAAACATGTGTTTATACTTCCAATCTCCGTTCGGGACTGAGTGTAAGGAAAAGTGTCACTGGCTTTTCCTCCAGGAAACAGCTTATTCTGATCAAACCTTGGCGACAATAAGGTTGATGTAACCAGAATCTGTTCAGCTTGTAAAGAAACTGGTGGACTAGACCAGTGACCCCATGTGTAGCTTTACCTTCCTCCCTTTGATCTCTTCCAACATTCTCTTTCTCCTGGCCCTCTCTCAACTCCTCCATATGTCCTGTCAGGTCAGGCCTTCTTTAGTTTCTCTTCCTCCCTCCTCTATTCCTCTCTTCACTCCTCCATATCTCCTGCCTTCAGCCAACACGACTCTGGATCAGTCTCCCCCATCACGCACCCTGTTCCCCAGTTAAAGACACCACATTCTGGCCCAGCATCGCTGCTGTGAGGCTCCCCTAACCCGGCCCAGAGGAGGACCTGGCCCAGGACCTGCTAATGACTTCACCTGGCCCCTCTCCTCCTGCAGGGCCCCGGGCTCCTGATGGGAAACACAGAACAAAGGCCGATAATCAACAGCACTGCATGGAAAGACCGTTTTGAAGCATGGAGGCGCAGAGTGAAGGGCTTTATGTATTGAGCTGTGCTACAGCAGCCCTCTCATCTGACCACACATTAAAACGTAGCAGTGATCGAGCTGTAATGGAATGGCTCCGGCGTCAACTAGCGACATGTCTCAGACACAGTGAACCACAAGCCATGTCAATGAGCCTCGGATCTGAGTGTGTGTGTGCATGTGTGTGTGTGTGTGTCAGGACTGTGCAGCTCGCCTGCCTGGGAATCTGCAGCAGATCAGCCATGACGCAATTCTGGGCAGAGCCCTTTCTGGCCAGGCCGTGTAGGTGGGACGCTGCTATTAGCCAGCGCTCCTCTAGTCAACAAGGAGGCTAGCTGCTATTAGCCAGCGCTATGCTCGCTCCTCTAGTCAACAAGGAGGCTAGCTGCTATTAGCCAGCGCTACGCTAGCTCCTGTAGTCAACAAGAAGGATAGCTGCTATTAGCCAGCACTACGCTAGCTCCTCTAGTCAACAAGGAGGCTAGCTGCTATTAGCCAGCACTACGCTAGCTCCTCTAGTCAACAAGGAGGCTAGCTGCTATTAGCCAGCGCTACGCTAGCTCCTCTAGTCAACAAGGAGGCTAGCTGCCATTAGCCAGCGCTACGCTAGCTCCTCTAGTCAACAAGGAGGCTAGCTGGATGCAACAGGCCTGGGGAGGATGATCAGAAGCAGAGCTGCCCCCCCCCCCTTCTCCTTCCCCCCCCCTCCCTGTGGGGGGCACAAAGCTGTTCTGTGTTAAGAGCTCCTAAACAAAGAAGAATGCCCCAGACGGGAAGTGGCGGGGGGGCCGAGACACCTCCACCAGCCTCCAGACGCTTCCAGACACGTGGGACGTGTTCCGCCCGCTCGCCTGCTTGGCCGCTCTGGCCTGAGGGGGAGCGGCTGGCCCACATCACCACCTACATCCATCAGGTTCCACGCAAAGCAGATAGGGGGTTCTGGAACAGGGGTCATCTGGAACAGTCTCATTCTAGAACTGCGTCATTCCGGAACTGCAGCGTTCCAGAACAGTAGCATTTTTTCATTCTAGACAGGGTTATTTTAGAACTGAGTCATTCTAGACAGGGTCATTGTAGAACTGAGTCATTCTAGACAGGCTCATTCTAGAACACCCAGTAAATAACACATTGCCATGTCCACGGCCCAAAATATCCCTTTTGATTCTGTAGGAAGACAAGCATCAGACTTCCATGTGGAACAGCTTCAAAGACGTGTGGATGTTTATGGCTGTGTGTCATTAGGGTCTGAGATGGTGAGGCCCGACCAGATGAGCTTTAAACAGCTTCCAATCAGACGCCACAGTGCATGGTGCACAGAGCAGGCCTGGGTACACCATGAAAAGGGGGCCTGGGTCTGTGTGTCGACTCTGAGGACATTCATGGGTTAGTCTCCTCTCACCTAGGGTGAAGTAAGGAGGAGGAAGGGGGAAAGAGAGAGGGAGAAAGAGAGTGAGAGAGGGAGGGAGGGAGGGAAAAGACAGATCTCTTTCAGTAATGCAGAACCTCAAACTACTAAAAGTTACAAGGGCAAATAACCCCCAGCCCCCGTGACATCACAGTCCTGCTGTTGAGAAATGTCCGTCAAAGAGGAGGGCTAGTGTTTCACTGGGATCTGTCGGAGAGGGGGACACCTTTCATCCCCCCACTCCAGAAACACAGGAGGTCCACAGGAAGTTTGCCCTCTGGACTCGTAAAACGCTCCAAATTCCTACACAACAGGCTTTTCTGGTGCCAGTTGTTCCCTCCTGACGATGACAATATCCCCGTTGTCACAGTATCTTTTGACTGGTAAAACTAAACACCCGCATCCACGCTGAAGAGCAGATCTTAAAGCCTTCTCCTCAGGAGCGCTGGGCGCTGAGCGAGGGACAGACAGGCATCATGGGGAGATCGCAACAACGTTGTAATTAGGGGGAGAAGGTTTAGAAAACAAGAGGTGCCACATGAGAACGCTCCTGGAAAGGCACTGGCAGTCCAGCTGGAGGGGTACGGAGCCTGCTGCACCATGTGACCCAGGATGTGGATGGCAGGAGCCTGCTGCACCATGTGACCCAGGATGTGGATGGCAGGAGCCTGCTGCACCATGTGACCCAGGATGTGGATGGCAGGAGCCTGCTGCACCATGTGACCCAGGATGTGGATGGCAGGAGCCTGCTGCACCATGTGACCCAGGATGTGGATGGCAGGAGCCTGCTGCACCATGTGACCCAGGATGTGGATGGCAGGAGCCTGCTGCACCATGTGACCCAGGATGTGGATGGCAGGAGCCTGCTGCACCATGTGACCCAGGATGTGGATGGCAGGAGCCTGCTGCACCATGTGACCCGGGATGTGGATGGCAGGAGCCTGCTGCACCATGTGACCCAGGATGTGGATGGCAGGAGCCTGCTGCACCATGTGACCCAGGATGTGGATGGCAGGAGCCTGCTGCACCATGTGACCCAGGATGTGGATGGCAGGAGCCTGCTGCACCATGTGACCCGGGATGTGGATGGCGGAGTGGAAAACAGAGAAGGAGAACAACCAGAGCTATTTCAGAGGCCTTTCCTCAAGTCCTGGACGAGCCCAGGCCTGCAATTTCAGCCCAAGCTGTGGTCAAGGAAATCAACCCTTTCTAATTATACAGCACTGGCCCTGGGTTGATGTAAAAATGATTACAGCCCCTTCCCACTCTCCCGGGCTCTTTAAAGAAGACGGCTCAAGACCAATGAGGACATATCCAGCCCATAAAACAGACTTGATCACATTTCAAGACATTGATTAAAATATCGAGGTAAAAAAATAAATAAGAAAATCGGTTGGTGCCTGATTTTGCCCGGCCTCAAAGGCATAGCTTCCTAGCCCTACAACAAGAGTTGAGAGGCTTTACTAACAGTTACATCATATTTTTACATTTGAATCCATTTTACAGATGCTTTTGTTTAAAGCGATGTACAGATCTAGATTTCAATTCAGTGTTGTTTAATGCAGAGCAAATCTACTGGTATCCTTCACCTCATGACTGCTGTCTGAACAGGAACATTCTCAGTCTCAGAAACAGCAGCTGCAGGAGCAATTTCCACACATTCACATTTAGTCATTTAGCAGACGCTCTTATCCAGAGCGACTTACAGTAAGTACAGGGACATTCCCCCGAGGCAAGTAGGGTGAAGTACCTTGCCCAAGGACACATCGTCATTTTGCGTCCTGAAATCGAACCGGTAACCTTCTGATTAATAGCCAGATTCCCTAACTGCCGATTCCCTAACCGCTCAGCCATCTGACTCCACACATGAGCAGAGAACAGGAGTGACCTGAGAGGGGAACCCAGCAGAGAACATGAGTGACCTGAGTCCTGGGCCCTGTGTCCTGGGCCCTGTGTCCTGGGCCCTGTGTCCTGGGCCCTGTGTCCTGGGCCCTGTGTCCTGGGCCCTGTGTCCTGGGCCCTGTGTCCTGGGCCCTGTGTCCTGGGCCCTGTGTCCTGGGCCCTGTGTCCTGGGCCTCGTCTAGTGTACATGGGAGCAACTGTATTCACACTGTCTCTCACTATGATTTAACACTGACTGTCAAGTGATTTAACACACAATTTTCACATACCACAGCTAAGTCCTTTGCGGACAGGCAAATACAGAGTTTGTGAATGTGTGTGTGTGTGTGTGAGATTTTGCGCACACTAACCGTCTATTAGCTTATCACCAGTTAATGTGATGAGCCACTGAGTGTGGATGAAGAAAGGCTGTAATGAATGCAGCCTCTTGTCTGCACACAAAGCCACATGCCCAGAGGACATTCCACCAGGGAGGAACTCTCCCGCTACACTGACTGCCAATGCAGCTTCCCTGTGTACTTCCACAACAAGCCTGACAGTCTCACAAAGGCTGTCAAGGTTAACACACAAGCGGCACACACACACAGAGAGAGAGAGAGAGAGAGAGGGGGGGGTGAGGTGGGGGGAGAGAGAGAGAGAGGGGTGTGAAGAGGGGGGAGAGAGAGACAGAGAGAGAGACAGAGAGAGAGAGAGAGAGAGAGAGAGAGAGGGGTGTGAGGTGGGGGGAGAGAGAGAGAGAGAGAGGGGTGTGAAGAGGGGGGAGAGAGACAGAGAGAAAGAGAGAGAGAGAGAGAGAGAGAGAGAGAGAGAGAGAGAGGGAGGCAGAAAGAGATGGAGAGAGAGAAGGAGACAGAGAGAGGGAAGCAGAGAGAGATGGAGAGAGAGAGAGAAAGAGCAGAGTTGAAAACAGAGGGGTAGGGTAGCATGGCGTGTTTGATGAAGTACTCGTGAGTTTGTGTACGACCAACACATCTGACACTCCGACACATCTGTTTTGCTCATAACTAAGCAGAACTCACAAGGGTGTTTGGACTCTGATTCAGTAGCTCAGATTTTCTATTGGACGAGAGTGGAACTGCCAATCAGAAACTCCTGACGGAATCACAGTTTTTTCCCACGAGACCACTCTTATTTTTGGATCCCTTTGGGTCGGCCAGTCGTGGCCATGGCAACAGTCAAAACATAACGCCGCCTCAACCAGCAGGAGACAGACTGGTGTCAGCAAGCGCAGCAACCAGCCCCCTCCGCCCACCCCCAGCCCCCTCCCATCATACCCATGAGGGTATGTTCGAAATTGCGGCGTCAAAAAGGATTCCTGGCAAATGCGCTGGGTGTCTATAGTGTTTTTTTGTATTAATGTATTACTATGATGTGAGGTCCAACAGGTGAACTGTTGCTGTAGCTAATGGCTACTTTTTACTTAAGTATATGTCAGAGCCCACAGTTCTTTACTTTAACTTGAGTGAAACAGTGTAGTCAGAGTATGTCAGAGCCTATACAGTCAGCACTTCAACTGTTACCACAGTTTCTTTTTAAACGTGAGTATCTGTATTCGTACTTGAGTGAAGGGTGTGTGTACTGCTGCCATGTCATGACGTCTCACACAGCAGAGAAGCTCTGCTCTGTCCATCTACTGGCTGGACATGTCATGACGTCTCACACAGCAGAGAAGCTCTGCTCTGTCCATCTACTGGCTGGACATGTCATGACGTCTCACACAGCAGAGAAGCTCTGCTCTGTCCATCTACTGGCTGGACATGTCATGACGTCTCACACAGCAGAGAAGCTCTGCTCTGTCCATCTACTGGCTGGACTGCTCCAGGAACAGATCAGGGTTGATACTGAGCAGAGCTGCTGAAGACCAGGCCAGACAGCGCTAGCAGCCCCGTTTCAGCTCTCCCTCGCTAGTCATCTCTTTATTTCTCTCGTCTCACGCTCACTTTTTACAGCTCTCACTTTTTTCTCTCACACTGTCTGTCTGTCTGTCTGTCTGTCTGATGCCCAGTCGAGGTCTGCAGGGGTCTAGGCTCTGGAATGTCTTCAAAACCATCCCCAAGGGAACGGAGACAAGAGGAGGGGTGTGTGAGAGAGAGTTTGTACTGTATGTGTGTGTGTGTATGTGTGTATATGTGTGTGTGTATGTGTGTGAGAGAGAAAGAGTTTGTACGTTTGTGTGTGTGTGGCAGGGGAGAGCAGCACTGGGCAGAGACCATGACATTTCCCATTCCTCTTCATAAATGCTCAATTTAAGCGGGTATGGGAAAAATACTGGAGACAGACAACGTCTCCACCACAGACTTTATTTACCTCCAGCTGGGAAGTGGGGAGGCGGCTGGACAGATAATATGATGTGCCAACCCCACAGAAGATAAGCAAATGGCAGGATGTTTAATTAAAACACCATCTCTCCTTGTGAGAAGATATGAATGTGAATATTGATGAGATGGCTGTCGTACACAGGGAGATAACCTTCCATCAGTTGGGCTGATCTCTGAAACACACACACACACACACACACAGTAGAGCTGACACAGTAACAGCCCCATCAGGACCAGGAAATGGGTTTCCAAGTGGACGATGAGATGTGTGGCGGAGGACATTTATTGTCCTCAAGGTCACCGTCCAGAACACTGCAGGAGAGAGTTACCCTGTTCCAGTGTTTAGAGACTGCAGGAGAGAGTTACCCTGTTCCAGTGTTTAGAGACTGCAGGAGAGAGTTACCCTGTTCCAGTGTTTAGAGACTGCAGGAGAGAGTTACCCTGTTCCAGTGTTTAGAGACTGCAGGAGAGAGTTACCCTATCTATTCGAGTGAAAAAGCAGAAGGAAATCCTATTTAAAAGCCAGGTGAAAAAGCCCAGCCTAAAGCCTTTAGTGTTGACGCCATTTCATGTTTATCATGTAAGAGACAATCTTACCAGGACACTGGCAGCCAAGTCAGCTTTCTAAAACAGACAGAGAACTGTACACCCAGTCTGCCTGGATTACGAATCCAGGCAGCTTTCATGTCACGGTAACCTGGTGCTAAACATGGTTAGGTTCCAGGCAACATAAGTCTCTGGATGCCAGTGTTAGTAAGACCTGAACCACTGCTGTCAGAGTAGGAGAGAAACAGAGGGAGAGAGAGAGACAGACAGCGGGCAAAGAAGGAGAGAGAGAGAGAGAGAGAGAGAGAGAGAGAGAGAGAGAGAGAGAGAGAGAGAGAGAGAGAGAGAGACAGAGAGACAGGGAGAGAGAGAGAGACAGACAGAGAGAGAAAGGGGGAGGGAAACAGAAAGAAAGGAAGAGAGAGAGAGGAGATATCATATTGAAAGTAGCAGTGTTCTGACAAGGATCTGAACAGCTGGCTCTCCCTGGCTGGAAACACTGACACACCCCCATGCCTGGGGGGGGGAGAGGAGGGCCTCACACACACACACACGAGAAACAAGACAAACATACGCACACACACACAGGCTTAGTACTACCCTGTCCTCAAGTGTCTGGTGACAGTGGTCAGAAGTTGTAGGCGTGTGTGTGTGTGTGTGTTTAAGGCTCAGTCCTGTGAGCCCCTGACTGAAACATACTCTCCAGTGTTTAAAACAGAAGAACACAGACGAACCATCAGTCCATCTGTTCGTCCTCTGAGTGCCACAGGGGGCCTTGTACTTTCATTCCAGCCCAGCCTTCAGGCTCCTCGTTCAGCCTGAGGCGTCTGACGATGGCCCAGTGTGCTGGATCAGAGGCTTCATGTTCCAGAGGACTGTTAGTGAGCAGCTCTCTCTGGTCTCCTCTGGTAGTCACACAGAGTTTACATGAGGAGGAGCAGTACAGACGTCCTCTTCCGACCTTGCTCACATGCAGCCCTGTGTGTGTGTGTGTGTGTGTCAGAGATTGCAAAAGTACACACATCCTTCACTCAAGTAGAAGTACAAATACTCATGTTTAGTGTGGGCTCTGACATATACTTAAGTAAAAAGTAGGGGGAGGAGAACAGAGAAGTCTAAAACAGAGTAGAGTAAAGCAAAGCAGAGTACATTAGAGTACAGTCGAGTTTAGTTGAGCCCTCAGTCCTCATCAATGATGCAAACCGATTTTTGAAAAAACTAGAAACTTTGTCAAAAATATTTTTTCAACCTTTCGAAAGCTTTTTCGAAAATATTGTTGAAACCTTTTGAAACTTTTTTTCCAACTTTTTCTGTAAAATATTGTTTAGAACTTTCATAACTTTTTTCAAAACTTTTTTGGTCAAACACAGTGAAAGGAGAGGAGAGAAGCCTAAAACAGAGTAAAGCAGATTAGAGCAAAGTACGAGAGTATCGTAGAGTCCTCATCAAGTCTGCCTTGCTCCATGGAGGCTTTGTAAACTAGCTTACGTTTGTTGTGCTTGATAGCCAGGAAATAAAAAAGGCACGCAATAACAATTAATTATATTGATCATGCCACTAAATACAGATTAAACCTAAAAGAATAAGCCTGTTTGAAAATGTAAAAGGTAGAAACTACAGATGTGTAAAAAAAAATAAAGAGTGAAAGTAAACATTCGTGAAGTAGGGAGTCAGGTGGCTGAGCGGTGAGGGAATCGGGCTAGTAATCCGAAGGTTGCCAGTTCGATTCCCGGTCATGAAAACTGACGTTGTGTCCTTGGGCAAGGCACTTCACCCAGCTTGCCTTGTGGGAATGTCCCTGTATTCACTGTAAGTCGCTCTGGATAAGAGCGTCTGCTAAATGACTAAATGTAAATGTAAGTAAAGTACTGATACCAGAAAAATCTACGTAAGTACAGTAAATAAGTATTTGTACTTTGTTACTTCCCATCTCCGGTGTGTGAGTGTGTGTTTGTGTGTGAGTTAGGGCTGAACGATTAATTGCATTTGCGATAATATCGTGATGTGACAAAACAAGATTTTAGGTGCGTTCGACTTCATGCAGCGCCGGCGTCGCCTGCAGCCCCCTGCAGCCCGGCTGACTTGAAGCAGCCAATGGCATTCTCAACTTCAAGGCAGCCGGCTGCAGCCGGCAGTCGGCGCCGCCGGTGCTGCATGAAGTCGAACACACCTATTGTAATCGCAAAAGCTGCGATTATACTTTGGTCACGTGACACGCGAGAGTAATGCAGTTTGCAGACGAAGGATCAACTTTGCACGTTACACTTTACCTTGACCTGTACGATGGCCTCAGGCTCGACAGAACCTGACACTACAGACACTTTGCCGATTTTGCCTTTAAAAAAACATGCTGTGCAGTGTCAAGTATTGTGCAAAACCGGCCTGTCTAACGTTGCTACCTCACGGGGCAACACCGCCAACCTACATCGGCCCTAAAAAAAACACCACAAAGCCATGTACGATGCATAGCTAAAATGCTGAACACCAGTGTGTCAAATAAGCCAAATAACACCCGACAGGATCACTGATCGAAATGTTTCAAAGCCTAACTCCATATTCATGTACGAAATTACTCAACCAGTAACAGTGTTCATCACGAAAGATATGATGCCCCTCGGTGATACACATACAGTAGGATCACTATGGCTGTGTCAGTGCCATACTGTTTCTGTTAGGCTACTGACTGGATCAGAAATGTTCAGCCAGTGTTTCTTTTTCTTTTAAGATTTAACCTTTAGATGCGTGAGTTCTAAATATTTCCAACGGTCCCCACAGCGCAAGTTTTTCCCCAAAACGGTAGTTAGCTTTAGTTAAGTTATAATTAATGTTATTAGCCTACGTTTAGCTTTGATTTACCAAAATATTTTCGAAGAGGTAGGCTACAGGCAATATGTTTTCCTTAATTTTTCTGAACTTTGTGTGTTATGTTGCTGACTGGAGATCAGTAGTATATATCTATATTTATGAATAATAAATCATATAATAATCGCATATTAAATCGCAATTGCAATATTATTCAAAATATTCGCAATTACCTTATTTTCCGAAATCGTTCATCCCTAGTGTGAGTGTGTGTGCGTGTGTGTACAGTGTGTGTGAGTGTGTGTACAGTGTGAGTGAGTGTGTGTGTGTGTACATGCCCAGCAGGGGACACATGGATGATGGATGAGTCGTTTATCTAACTGTGATTGATCACGCTGAGACTGAACAGAGCCCTGCCTGCACCACCCAACACACACCCCCTAGAGCCCTGCCTGCACCACCCAACACACACCCCCTCTCCTCCACCTCCCCCTCCTGCCCGGACCTGCCTACCCCCTCTCCTCCACCTCCCCCTCCTGCCCGGACCTGCCTACCCCCTCTCCTCCACCTCCCCCTCCCGCCCGGACCTGCCTACCCCCTCTCCTCCACCTCCCCCCTCCCGCCCGGACCTGCCTACCCCCTCTCCTCCACCTCCCCCCCCCCCCCGGACCTGCCTACCCCCTCTCCTCCACCTCCCCCTCCTGCCCGGACCTGCCTACCCCCTCTCCTCCACCTCCCCCTCCTGCCCGGACCTGCCTACCCCCTCTCCTCCACCTCCCCCCTCCCCCCCGGACCTGCCTACCCCCTCTCCTCCACCTCCCCTCCCGCCCGGACCTGCATACCCCTCTCCTCCACCTCCCCCCCCCCCCCCGGACCTGCCTACCCCCTCTCCTCCACCTCCCCCCCCCCCCCGGACCTGCCTACCCCCTCTCCTCCACCTCCCCCTCCTGCCCGGACCTGCCTACCCCCTCTCCTCCACCTCCCCCTCCTGCCCGGACCTGCCTACCCCCTCTCCTCCACCTCCCCCTCCCGCCCGGACCTGCCTACCCCCTCTCCTCCACCTCCCCCCTCCCGCCCGGACCTGCCTACCCCCTCTCCTCCACCTCCCCCCCCCCCCCCGGACCTGCCTACCCCCTCTCCTCCACCTCCCCCCCCCCCCCCCGGACCTGCCTACCCCCTCTCCTCCACCTCCCCCTCCTGCCCGGACCTGCCTACCCCCTCTCCTCCACCTCCCCCTCCTGCCCGGACCTGCCTACCCCCTCTCCTCCACCTCCCCCCTCCCCCCCGACCTGCCTACCCCCTCTCCTCCACCTCCCCCTCCCGCCCGGACCTGCCTACCCCCTCTCCTCCACCTCCCCCCCCCCCCCCGGACCTGCCTACCCCCTCTCCTCCACCTCCCCCCCCCCCCCGACCTGCCTACCCCCTCTCCTCCACCTCCCCCCCCCCCCCGGACCTGCCTACCCCCTCTCCTCCACCTCCCCCTCCTGCCCGGACCTGCCTACCCCCTCTCCTCCACCTCCCCCTCCTGCCCGGACCTGCCTACCCCCTCTCCTCCACCTCCCGCCCGGACCTGCCTACCCCCTCTCCTCCACCTCCCCCCCCCACCCAGACCTGCCTACCCCCTCTCCTCCACCTCCCCCCACCCGGACATGCCTACCCCTTCTCCACCCCCCCCCCACCCGGATCTGCCTACCCCCTCTCCAACCCCCCCCCCCACCCGGACATGCCTATCCCCTATCCATACACCCCAGTGGGTGCGACTATCCTGCTTAGATCTCTTTTTACGTCTGACTTTCAAAAAAAGAAGTTGTTGATCTTTGAGGGTTTCATAAATAATTGCGTGTTTCAGAGAAGCAATACCTCAGGCACCACTTTAGCTGGGGACACAGCAGTGAACCACCCAGGCCTGCCTACACTCTCTCCACCCCCCAACCCCACCCAGGCCTGCCTACACTCTCTCCACCCCCCCACCCAGGCCTGCCTACACTCTCTCCACCCCCCAACCCTCAACCTTGAACGTCCTCTGCTCATCTGACGTCTTCAAAGTAATAACCTTCTGGATCTGACATATTCTTCAATGAACTGCTGTCTGAGAGTGTGGGGGGGGGGGGGTTGGGGAGGGGGCGCGGAGCTTTGAGGTGCCGTGGTCCCCCTTGTTGCCATGGAGACGGCAGCTCAGCGGTCTTGGATCCTGATTGGACAGCGTGGATCATTAAGCAGGGGCTCCTCCGGGCCAGGTGAGGTCATGAGAACAGAAGTAGGGGATGATGGGAAGTGTCAGACCACGCCCCTCCAAAGGAGGTCATCCACCCAGACACACACCAATAACACACACACACACACACAATAGGGTATGTGTGTGTGGGTGTGTGAGTGTGTGTGTGGTGGGGTGAGTCTGTGTGTGTGTGTGTGTGGTGGGGTGAGTCTGTGTGTGTGTGTGTGTGTGTATGTGTGTGTGGGGGGGAGGTCTTTGTGCTTTGTGTACTGTTTGAATATTCGACCTGTTGTTGACCCCCGCTGAGGGCAGCATTCCCGCTGAGGGCAGCATGCCCGCTGAGGGCAGCATTCCCGCTGAGGGCAGCATGCCCGCTGAGGGCAGCATGCCCGCTGAGGGCAGCATGCCCGCTGAGGGCAGCATGCCCGCTGAGGGCAGCATGCCCGCTGAGGGACTGAGAAGCCGTTAGCAAGATTAACTATCTGTTGATTGATGTGGATCAATTCCTAATTGATCAAATATGAATAAAGAAAATAAAAAAGAGAAAGTGGCTCAATTATATTCTGATCTTATTTACACTCCTAATTGCTCTAGTCTCCTCTCCACCCCTTTCCCCTCCTCTCCCCTCATTTCCTGTCCTCTTCTCTGCTCTCCCCTCATTTCCTCTCCTCTCCTCTCCTTCCCTCTCCTCTCCTCTCCTTCCCTCCCTCCCTCCCCTCCCCTCTCCTCTCCTCTCCTCTCCTTCCCTCCCTCCCTCCCTCCCTCCCTCCCTCCCTCCCCTCCCTCCCTCCCTCCCTCCCTCCCTCCCCTCCCTCCCCTCTCTCTCCTCTCCTCTCCTCCCCTCTCCTCTCCTCTCCTTCCCTCTCCTCTCCTTCCCTCTGCTCTCCTCTCCTATCCTCTGCTCTCCACTCCTCTCTTCTCCTCTGCTCTCCTTTCCTCTTCTCTCCTCTCCTTCCCTGTCCTCTCCTCTCCTCTGCTCTCCTCGTCCTTCCCTGTCCTCTCCTTCCCTCTGCTCTCCTCTCCTTCCCTGTCCTCTCCTCTCCTCTCCTTCCCTGTCCTCTCCTTCCCTCTGCTCTCCTCTCCTTCCCTGTCCTCTCCTCTCCTCTGCTCTCCTCTCCTTCCCTGTCCTCTCCTCCCCTCTCCTCTCCTTCCCTCTGCTCTCCTTCCCTGTCCTCTCCTCCCCTCTCCTCTCCTCTCCTCTGCTCTCCTCTCCTTCCCTGTCCTCTCCTCCCCTCTCCTCTCCTCTCCTCTGCTCTCCTCTCCTTCCCTGTCCTCTCCTTCCCTGTCCTCCCCTCTCCTCTGCTCTCCACTCCTCTCCTTCCCTCTCCTCTCCTCTGCTCTCCTCTCCTCTGCTCTCCTCTCCTTCCCTGCTCTCTTCTCCGGGCAGAAAGCTCTCTCTCTCCTCCCTTTGAGGCGGGAGAGAGCGACTCCGTTCACAAAGGAGCTGGGGTCACCAGTTCAGCAGTTCTCCAGGACTCCTGAGCCATGGAGGTCTGGGCATTCATCTACAGACGAGCCCACAAAGAGCCGCTCTCTCAAGCACACAGTGGAGCAGGGCAGGGCAGGGGGGGCAACAAGGAGGGGGCAGGGGGTGGGGGAGGGCTAGGGAGGGGAGGGGGACAAGAGATCCCTAGGACACGGACCGGACCCAGTGTGTATTTGCAGGTGTGTGTGTGTGCGTGTATTTGCAGGTGTGAGTGAGTGTGTCAGTGTGTGTGTCAGTGTGTGTGTGTGTGTGTGTGTGTGAGGTATGAAGCTAGAGGGATAGCAGACAGGAAGGAGTGTGCCGACCCTGTCGGGTCACGCTGTAATTAGAAAAACATGCCAACCTCCTCCACCAATGAGCTGTCAGCATGGACACTACCGGCCTTCCGAAACATGCCATCGGGCCTCTGGGAACCAGGAAGTGCTAGATTCCCCCCTGCAGTCGGTGTAGAGGAAGTGACCTGCAGTCGGTGTAGAGGAAGTGACCTGCAGCCGGTGTAGAGGAAGTGACCTGCAGCCGGTGTAGAGGAAGTGACCTGCAGTCGGTGTAGAGGAAGTGACCTGCAGCCGGTATAGAGGAAGTGACCTGCAGCCGGTGTAGAGGAAGTGACCTGCAGCCGGTGTAGAGGAAGTGACCTGCAGCCGGTGTAGAGGAAGTGACCTGCAGCCGGTGTAGAGGAAGTGACCTGCAGCCGGTGTAGAGGAAGTGACCTGCAGCCGGTGTAGAGGAAGTGACCTGCAGCCGGTGTAGAGGAAGTGAGTGCTAGTGCACACATACAGCAGCAGCAACCTTCCTAATCAAGTAGGAAGTCCTATTTGACCACATTCATTGCCTTTTTCTCTCCCCCACCCTCTCCCTCTCTCCCATCATCTCTGAGCTGGACCCAACACCAGCTCAGTCAGTGCACAGGCTGACAGTCTAGCCTTCAGAAACAAAATGAAGAAAAATCTGATATAAATCGGTGACCATGTTACTGGTAATAAATAGCCTTAGGACACTGAGACAACAGATCCTCCCTGGATCTGAATTAGGTTAACCTTATTGATTGCTAAAGGCTAATGGCTAATCACTTATCAATAATGATCTATCACACCCTATTGGGTTACAGTAGTAATGCCTTTCCAATGGCTCTGCCCAGCAGGAGGAGCACAGGGTTAAAGTTAAGTGTGCTGAAAGAGATTTGCTCTATTATATTAGAGTGAGCGGGTTCAGCGCTCTCCCAAACTGACGTTGTTTTGCTTTTCATCTGCCGTGAAAGAGGGACACAGGGCGGTCCGGTGGGACACACCTGAGGTTTGAGAGGGTGTGTGTGTGTGTGTGTGTGTGTGTGTGTGTGTGTGGCTAGGACTACGCCCTGCTAATCGTTGCCCGCTGGCTGCTGGGTTCTTTAATACGGGTGCAGGTCTGTAGATAAACTCAATGGTTTGCTTTGTGACTCAGTTCAACTCAGCACTTGGCACACCACCTCTCTGTCTGGGCAAGAGGATCTGTACACAAACCCAACTGGAGCACGCCAGGGTCTGGCCAGGTGGAAGATAATCAAAAGTCTTGAAACAGCACAATGGTAGCACTAAGTAAACAGTAAAAAAAATAAAAAAATAAAAAAAGATAAAAAAACTGGATCACACAAATAATTAAATACAATATCTTTTTTTTTTTTTTATGCTTTAATAGATTATAGCTTGTCAGCCACAGGAAATGAAGACCAGGAGTAATGAAGGCACTACCATCCCAGTTTATCTGAGTTTCATGAGCTAACCTAAGTAGCTTTGTTCTAGGGGACAGAAAGCCTCTCTAATGACAAAGGAACTCATTATGGTTGGAACCCGAGCGATTATGGTTTACAATTATCAAAGAGAGTTGATTATGGCAACGGAGAATGTTCACTGTGGTTGATAAATGGTCTTGTTCATGAGTGTGGTGTTAGTCTCTTGCTCTTACTGTGTGTGTGTGTGTGTGTCATCTGTGTTAACTATGCAGTATGGTTGTACCCCTGTGTATAGGTGTGTGTGTGTGCTGACTCAGAAAGTGCCATCTGTGGTCCAGACTTCCTGTGGCTAACAGGATGTGTATCTGTCTGTCTCAGTTAAGACTACTTTATGAAAGCGGAGCATTACCTGCTCTCTGGGACCTATGCTGGATTTGTTGACAAATTCCAGTTTTTCTCTTTCTCACCGGAGAGGGTGGAGAAGGAGTAGGGGTTGGTGGAGGAGTAGGGGGTGTGGGGGGTGGAGGAGCAGGGGTGGGTGGTGGAGGAGTAGGGGGTGGAGGAGTAGAGGTGGGTGGTGGAGGAGTAGGGGTGGGTGGAGGAGCAGGGGTGGGTGGGTGGAGGAGCAGGTGTGGGTGGGTGGAGGAGCAGGGGTGGATGGTGGAGGAGCAGGGGTGGGTGGTGGAGGAGTAGGGGTGGGTGGGTGGAGGAGCAGGGGGTGTGGGGGGTGGAGGAGCAGGGGGTGTGGGGGGTGGAGGAGCAGGGGGTGTGGGGGGTGGAGGAGCAGGGGGTGTGGGGGGTGGAGGAGCAGGGGTGGGTGGGTGGAGGAGCAGGGGTGGGTGGGGGGAGGAGTAGGGGGTGTGGGGGGTGGAGGAGCAGGGGGTGTGGGGGGTGGAGGAGCAGGGGGTGTGGGGGGTGGAGGAGCAGGGGTGGGTGGGTGGAGGAGCAGGGGTGGGTGGGGGGAGGAGTAGGGGGTGTGGGGGGTGGAGGAGTAGGGGGTGTGGGGGGTGGTGGCACTGTGGCACGGTCTGGTCTGACTGCTATGCCAGCTGCAGGTGTGTGCGTGTGTGTCTGGCACATCCGGTACATTCCTACAAGATATGTGTGTGTGTGTGTGTGTTGCCTTGCCCAGACTGTGTGGTCCTATTGACTGCTCTCCCACCTTGAATCTAGAGCCCTGCCCCAAACACAGCAGCCCTGCCCCACACACAGCAGCCCTGCCCCAAACACAGCAGCCCTGCCCCACACACAGCAGCCCTGCCCCACACACTGCAGCCCTGCCCCACACACTGCAGCCCTGCCCCAAACACAGCAGCCCTGCCCCACACACAGCAGCCCTGCCCCACACACAGCAGCCCTGCCCCACACACTGCAGCCCTGCCCCAAACACAGCAGCCCTGCCCCACACACAGCAGCCCTGCCCCACACACAGCAGCCCTGCCCCACACACTGCAGCCCTGCCCCAAACACAGCAGCCCTGCCCCACACACAGCAGCCCTGCCCCAAACACAGCAGCCCTGCCCCACACACAGCAGCCCTGCCCCACACACTGCAGCCCTGCCCCACACACAGCTCTGCCTCGCCCCCACAGGAAACAGGACACACATGCTGCTAGCATCACACACTTCATTAACCCAGGGGTCTGGAAGAATGACACTTCCTGCCAGGGCCTGCAAGCCGCTGACAAACAGAAGTGGGATTGACTAATGAGAAGAGGATGAATACACTCATTACTGATGAGTTTGGTGTGGAGGACTGTTTCAGCTCTGTCTCTTCTCCAACACAGCTTCAGACGGACATTACAGAACTAGCAGCACAGCTTTAGACGGACACTACAGCACTAGCAGCACAGATTCAGACGGACACTACAGCACTAGCAGCACAGATTCTAATATCTGCTCTGCATGATCAGGCTTAACAAGGCTAATCAATACTGTACACTGTCTAGCTCAATAAACATTTAAAAGCCAAAGGTTATTTCACAAAATGGGTTGTAGCTGACCTATTATTTTAACTCCCACATTAAGTTGAACCAAAAATAACCCTGATGGCTTAAATCAATAAAGAGACAGACATTCTAAGCATGTGCATGAGGATGTTTCTGCAGTTGCCCCTACAGTCAGCAGGAGGAAAACATGAAAAGTGAGAGCAGTTGCAGTTTCTCTTAACCCTCGTGCTGCCTTCGGGTCACATGACCCAAAGGTTCATAACGAACCATCGTTGTGTTTACCCAATTTTACCCAATACAAAAACAAATTAAAATAATTTTCTTTTAACCTTTGCAATGTGGGGGGTCTGAGACAGCCTAGCTGTTAAAAGAAAATGCTTCACTTTGTCTTTGTATGCGGTAAATTTGTCGCAATACGACGGTGGGTCACAATGACTGATGGGTCAGAATGACCCGAAGATAACACAAGGGTTAACTGTCTGTTCAGAATGAAACAAACCACCATTTTCTGTGTAACCTGCGCTGGTCTGGACAGAGGTCTGAAGGTTGGTGTGTGCAGGCTGGTCTGGACTGAAGGTTGGTGTGTGCAGGCTGGTCTGGACTGAATGTTGGTGAGTGCAGGCGGGTCGGGACTGAATGTTGGTGTGTGCAGGCGGGTCTGGACTGAAGGTTGGTGTGTGCAGGCGGGTCTGGACTGAATGTTGGTGTGTGCAGGCGGGTCTGGACTGAATGTTGGTGTGTGCAGGCTGGTCTGGACTGAATGTTGGTGTGTGCAGGCTGGTCTGGACTAGGGCTGGGCGATATATCGAATATTAGCGATAATATCGCAATCATTTTGAAATGTAAAATTTGAAAATATCGTGAATATGGCTCCTCTGCTCTACACACACACACAGACACACACACACAGACACCGTTTGTGCACATGCTCTTTGTGAGCATGTGCACAACCTGAAAATTGCAGGTGCAGTCACTCTCTTTTGCTCTCTTTTTGTCCTGTCACATAAGGACCTCTGCATTAATTATTCCATGTGAAGTCCATTTTGTCAAGTTAAAAGTACCATGTTATGGCAACTGCTTAAATTTGCAATACACATTTTGTATTTTGTAACAATAGCTGTTCTATCTAAATTGTTTTTGTTGTTTTCTAATGGATGCAAAAGAAAATCATGTTTTTTTATTATTTAAATGCAAATGCAAACATATCGACATATATATCGAATATCATAAAACCTTTGACAATATCGAGATATCATTTTTTTTAATATATCGCCCAGCCCTAGTCTGGACTCAAGGTTGGTGTGTGCAGGCAGGTCTGGACTCAAGGTTGGTGTGTGCAGGCTGGTCTGGACAGGCTGGGAGCTTCTGTGTTTTCTGACTAAATAACCTCCGCAGCTCCGACACCAACTAACACTGCTGAGACAGTGTGTACCATCTCCCTTACACACACACACACACACACACACACACACACACACACACACACACACACACACACACACACACACACACACACACACACACACACACACACACACACACACACACACACACACACACACACACACACACACACACACACACACACACACACACACGAATCAATAGTGTTCCACAGAAGTGCAAAACCTTCGTTTAATCTCTTCCTGGGAGCTAAATTAGGTTGTGGATAATCAAACTCGTTTTAAACCCCGATCAGACCTCTACCTTCCAGAGCAGCACTGTCCTGATCAGACCTCTACCCTCCAGAGCAGCACTGTCTGGATCAGACCTCTACCTTCCAGAGCAGCACTGTCCTGATCAGACCTCTACCTTCCAGAGCAGCACTGTCCTGATTAGACCTCTACCTTCCAGAGCAGCACTGTCCTGATCAGACCTCTACCCTCCAGAGCAGCACTGTCCTGATCAGACCTCTACCCTCCAGAGCAGCACTGTCCTGATCAGACCTCTACCTTCCAGAGCAGCACTGTCCTGATCAGACCTCTACCCTCCAGAGCAGCACTGTCCTGATCAGACCTCTACCTTCCAGAGCAGCACTGTCCTGATCAGACCTCTACCTTCCAGAGCAGCACTGTCCTGATCAGACCTCTACCCTCCAGAGCAGCACTGTCCTGATCAGACCTCTACCTTCCAGAGCAGCACTGTCCTGATCAGACCTCTACCCTCCAGAGCAGCACTGTCCTGATCAGACCTCTACCTTCCAGAGCAGCACTGTCCTGATCAGACCTCTACCTTCCAGAGCAGCACTGTCCTGATCAGACCTCTACCTTCCAGAGCAGCACTGTCCTGATCAGACCTCTACCTTCCAGAGCAGCACTGTCCTGATCAGACCTCTACCTTCCAGAGCAGCACTGTCCTGATCAGACCTCTACCTTCCAGAGCAGCACTGTCCTGATCAGACCTCTACCTTCCAGAGCAGCACTGTCCTGATCAGACCTCTACCTTCCAGAGCAGCACTGTCCTGATCAGACCTCTACCTTCCAGAGCAGCACTGTCCTGATCAGACCTCTACCTTCCAGAGCAGCACTCCAGTTCACTCTTCCTGGGTTGTATTTATTTATGCATTCAATTTTAATAAGGCCCTCAATTAAATGTGGTTGATATCAATAGGTTTTGGTGTATAGAGCAAAGCCGCCCCCCTGTTGGGGGCTGTGTTTGAAGGAAAGGGCAGCCGTCACGTGTTCACCTGGTCCGGATGCCGCGTGGGGGCAGGGGGGGGGTGCGGGGGGGGGGTGCGGGTGAGATCACACACACTTCAAAAAGCGCATTCCAATTACTGAACCATAGAACCCACATTAGGCAGAGCTGAGCTTAGCTGTGGTGGGCCGTACCGTTTTAACCGCCCACAGAAACACAGATCCTCGCTCGATTTCCTCCTCCACGGGAGGTCACTCCAGGGTCCGCTCCATCGAGGCTGGGCTGGCCTGTTTGGCTCTGAGACAGGTCTGTCTCGACCCCTGCTGAGCCCCCCTCCTCCCATTCCAAGCGTCAGGGCTTACTGATACTACTGTCTTTCATAATTTACCACCCGGGCCAGTTTAATACAGGGTTTCAGTACCCTCCATAGAAGAGAGAGTGTGGACAGAGAGAGAGAAAGACAGAGAGCCTGCCTATCTCTGATCTCTGATCCAGCAGCAGGAGGCACTCTCTGGGCTGCGATCAGTGTGCTGAGGGGGGCTGCTGCAAGCACGGGTGAAACGTTCCTCTGGCAGGTAAGTGGTGTCTGAGCTGGGACCAGAGCCAGCAGAGAGAGGGGAGCAGAGGGCCTGCTGGGAGCTGAGAGGTGGTGACGAGAGGCAGGCTAGGAGAGAGGAGAGAGGTAAACCTTTGGGAGAACCCAGCAGGAACGTCCCAGTCCTCGTGTCTCTCCTCCACTGAGAAATGGCAGAGTCTGGGGACGACCGCGTCTCCACCTATCCACTCAGGAAGGCGTTTCCAGCCATGCAGAGATGGGCCTCGGGAAATGTGGGTCACGATCTTCCTGACGTAGTTAGAAGCCCAGTCCTCCTGTCTGCCTCCCTGTCAGGATGTCACAGCTCAGAAGGCTTGTCTGAGCTGTGCTCTCTGCAGGGCTTGTCTGAGCTGTGCTCTCTGCAGGGCTTGTCTGAGCTGTGCTCTCTGCAGGGCTTGTCTGAGCTGTGCTCTCTGCAGGGCTTGTGGGACAGTTCTGATATGAAGCACTGGCCACACCACAGTACAGGAGGCCACCGAACGATCTTGGCAACATTTCTGCTCTCTCCACCCTCTCGCTCCTCCCCCCCTCAGCCAAACACCACCCAGCCCGTTCCTCAGAGCTGTTCTCTCCACCCTCTCGCTCCTCCCCCCCCCAGCCCGTTCCTCAGAGCTGCCAGCAGGCTACCAGGAGGAACTTCCAATGAAAACAGAGTGAGCTCTATCCTCAAAGGGTTCGCCAATTAATCCAGACTAGTTTAATTTAACAACGATATAATCCTCCGAGCTCCCTGTGCCTTGTGGCCCAAATCCATTAATGTCAATGAGGCCTGCTGGCCCACTTTATAAGAAAGTGTTAACATCAAAGCACAGGGGCCGCCGCTAACCAGGAGCCCGCTTCCGGAATGCGGGACCATAAAAACGTGCTCTTAAAAGGGCTTAAACGGAGCAGGTCCAGGGTGGAGAAGGTCCAGGGTGGAGAAGGTCCAGGGTGGAGCAGGGACCAGGGCGGAGCAGGTCCAGGGTGGAGGAAGGACCAGGGTGGAGAAGGTCCAGGGCGGAGCAGGGACCAGGGTGGAGCAGGTCCAGGGTGGAGGAAGGACCAGGGTGGAGAAGGTCCAGGGCGGAGCAGGTCCAGGGCTGAGCAGGGACCGGGGCGGAGCAGGTCCAGGGCTGAGCAGGGACCAGGGCGGAGCAGGTCCAGGGCGGAGCAGGGACCAGGAAGGGCCAGGGCTGTGTTTGAGTGGGGTGTGTGTGTTTCTGTCTGTGATGTTGTGTGGACACATATGTTAGTTTGTCTACGTGTGTGTGTTGGTGTCAGTGAGTATGTTAGTCTGTGTGTGTGTGTGTGTGTGCTGCATGTGTGTGTAGGTCTCTGTGTGTAGGTCTGTGTGTGTGTGCTGCATGTGTGTGTAGGTCTGTGTGTGTAGGTCTGTGTGTGTGTGTAGGTCTGTGTGTGTAGGTCTGTGTGTGTGTAGGTCTGTGTGTGTAGGTCTGTGTGTGTAGGTCTGTGTGTGTAGGTCTGTGTGTGTAGGTCTGTGTGTGTAGGTCTCTGTGTGTGTAGGTCTCTGTGTGTAGGTCTCTGTGTGTAGGTCTGTGTGTGTAGGTCTCTGTGTGTAGGTCTCTGTGTGTAGGTCTCTGTGTGTAGGTCTGTGTGTGTGTAGGTCTGTGTGTGTAGGTCTGTGTGTGTAGGTCTGTGTGTGTAGGTCTGTGTGTGTGTAGGTCTCTGTGTGTAGGTCTGTGTGTGTAGGTCTGTGTGTGTAGGTCTGTGTGTGTAGGTCTGTGTGTGTAGGTCTCTGTGTGTAGGTCTCTGTGTGTAGGTCTGTGTGTGTAGGTCTCTGTGTGTGTAGGTCTCTGTGTGTAGGTCTGTGTGTGTAGGTCTGTGTGTAGGTCTGTGTGTGTAGGTCTCTGTGTGTGTAGGTCTCTGTGTGTGTAGGTCTCTGTGTGTAGTAGGTCTCTGTGTGTAGGTCTCTGTGTGTAGGTCTCTGTGTGTAGGTCTCTGTGTGTAGGTCTGTGTGTGTAGTTCTCTGTGTGTGTAGGTCTGTGTGTGTAGGTCTCTGTGTGTAGGTCTGTGTGTGTAGGTCTGTGTGTGTAGGTCTCTGTGTGTAGGTCTCTGTGTGTAGGTCTCTGTGTGTAGGTCTCTGTGCGTAGGTCTGTGTGTAGGTCTCTGTGTGTAGGTCTGTGTGTGTAGGTCTCTGTGTGTGTAGGTCTCTGTGTGTAGGTCCCTGTGTGTAGGTCCGTGTGTGTAGGTCTGTGTGTGTAGGTCTCTGTGTGTAGGTCTCTGTGTGTAGGTCTGTGTGTGTAGGTCTGTGTGTGTAGGTCTGTGTGTGTGTAGGTCTGTGTGTGTGTAGGTCTGTGTGTGTAGGTCTGTGTGTGTAGGTCTCTGTGTGTAGGTCTGTGTGTGTGTAGGTCTGTGTGTGTGTAGGTCTGTGTGTGTGTAGGTCTGTGTGTGTAGGTCTGTGTGTGTGTAGGTCTGTGTGTGTAGGTCTGTGTGTGTAGGTCTGTGTGTGTAGGTCTGTGTGTGTGTATGTCTCTGTGTGTAGGTCTGTGTGTGTAGGTCTGTGTGTAGGTCTGTGTGTGTAGGTCTGTGTGTGTAGGTCTGTGTGTGTAGGTCTCTGTGTGTGTAGGTCTCTGTGTGTGTAGGTCTCTGTGTGTGTAGGTCTGTGTGTGTAGGTCTCTCTGTGTGTAGGTCTGTGTGTGTAGGTCTGTGTGTGTAGGTCTCTGTGTGTAGGTCTGTGTGTGTGTGTGTTTTGGAGGGCCCTGGCTGTGCAGGTCAGATTTGAGTCTGGGAGTGTTTCCCTGTGTCTCCAGCCCACAGTAGAGCTGGTCTGGGAGTGTTTCCCTGTGTCTCCAGCCCACAGCAGAGCTGGTCTGGGAGTGTTTCCCTGTGTCTCCAGCCCACAGCAGAGCTGGTCTGGGAGTGTTTCCCTGTGTCTCCAGCCCACAGCAGAGCTGGTCTGGGAGTGTTTCCCTGTGTCTCCAGCCCACAGCAGAGCTGGTCTGGGAGTGTTTCCCTGCGTCTCCAGCCCACAGCAGAGCTGGTCTGGGAGTGTTTCCCTGCGTCTCCAGCCCAGAGCAGAGCTGGGACTCATCATGCATGTGTACAATTATCAAGGCTTTTCCTCCCACCAATTTCCATTACATATGGCACTGCAGTTTTAGTAGATGCTTTTGCAGAGCAGTCATTCTGTCTCTGTCTGGGGGAGGCTGCGGGGAATATTACTACAGATATGAACACATATGAACATAGCAGATAGTAGAAACACCAATGTTCATCATAACTGTCTGTTATACACGATGATGAGGTCTAGTCAACGGGGGTCAGATGGCTGAGTGGTTAGGGAGTCGGGCTATTAATCAGAAGGTTGTTGGTTCGATTCCCGGCCGTGCAAAATGACGTTGTGTCCTTGGGCAAGGCACTTCACCCTACTTGCCTTGGGGGAATGTCCCTGTACTTACTGTAAGTCGCTCTGGATAAGAGCGTCTGCTAAATGACTAAATGTAAATGTGTCAACAAATGACTAACTGAGGCTAACATCCACTTACAGAGTTGAGTTTAGGGGTCTCCCGTGGGGAGAAGGTTTGTGTCTCTCTTTCCCAGGGGGGGTGACTGGTGACCTGCCTAGAGAGAGGTGACCCTCCCAGCCCCTCCCTCAGGGACAGCCCTCCTCTGGCAGGACTGAATGCCCGGGGGAGGTGCTGGGTTTATGGCCCCAGCAGGGGAGAAAGGTTTGGGATTGATGGATGGTGTCCAACTGAGACAACGGCTGGAACAAGAACATAGGTCCTGTTGTTGTACCATGATGCCCTGCCCCAGCCCTGCCCCAGACCCAGCCCCAGCCTCTGCCCAAGCCCCTGCCGCAGAGCCGTCCCCTGCCCCAGACCCTGCCCCAGCCCCTGCCGCAGAGCCGTCCCCTCCCTGTTGGGTAAATCCTACTCTGGTGACTCACTGTGCCTCGTCAGCAGTGAGGCGGTGTGATCCGGGATAGTGACTCACCCTACAGGTCTGGACAGCTCTGGGGAACTGCAGCACCATACACAGGTGTAGCACACCCAGGTGTAGCCCTGGTGACACCATGACATGGGGCCCTGCCAGAGGACGGCTCATGGAGTCATGGGTCATAGAGGACTGCAGCAGATCTCAGCTCTACATCCACGTGTCCGGACTGAGACTCCCCGGTTACATTCCTCATAGACAGCTGAGCTGAGGAGGTGTCGGCCGAGCGGGGGAGGGAGGAAGAGGAAGAGAGAGAGGGGGGGGAGAGAGGGAGAGGGGGGGGAGGGAGAGAGGGAGAGGGGGGGGAGGGAGGGAGGGAGGGAGGGAGAGGGAGGGAGAGGGAGAGGGAGAGGGAGAGGGAGGGGGAGGGGGAGGGGGAGGGAGAGGGAGGGGGAGGGGGGGAGGAAAGAGGGAGGGGGGGAGAGGGGAGAGGGAGAGGGAAGGAGAGAGGGAGAGGGAAGGTGGGAGAGGGAGAGGGGAGGTGGAGAAGGAGAGAGGGAAGGTGGGAAAGGGAGAGAGGGAGAGAGAGAGGGACAGGGAAGGTGGAGAAGGAGAGAGGGAAGGTGGGAGAGGGAGAGAGGGAGAGAGAGAGGGAAGGAAGGTGGAAAAGGAGAGGGGAGGTGGGAGAGGGAGAGAGGGAGAGAGGGAGAGAGGGAGATGGAAGGTGGGAGGAGAGGGAGATACAGAGAGAGAGGTGAAACAGAGAAAATGAGTGAATGACAAAGGGAGAGAAAGAGTGAGAGACAAACAGAACGAAAGCGACAGAGCGCTGTGTGTCTGAAGGTGTAACCTAGCACCGCAACCTAGCACCGCAACCTAGCACCGCATATATCTAACGTCTCAACCTCCCATTAAAATCACACTCAGTCGACCTAAAAACAAGACCCAGCCTGATCTCAGGGAGATCCTGAGACAGGAGAAAGTGACACTGTGATTCCGGGAAGCGCCGGAGGAGACACGGAACCACTGACGCACTGTTTAACTAGCACCTGCACCTGGGACAGCCACATCAGACACTATCATTTGCACGATGTGGAGATAGAAGGCCTGAGGGTCTGGTGATCAGAACTCAGAGACTGCTGGCTGCTGGGAGCTGTAGTCACACCAACACTTCAGTCATGAGGACGGAGAATCCAACTACGGAAGAATATTATCCAGACGTTTCATCAACTCTTACCCACCTTCTAACACTGAGTTTCATGTGTGGTGTCTTGGGCCTGCCTGGATGACTGGACCTCATACAGGACAGGGCGTGTGTGCAGTTTGTGTTTGTGTGTCGTTAAAAAGAAAAACAAACTCATTCCTCACCCAGGAGCCCACTGCTGAGTGGCCCAGACAGGGACACTGCTTTTATGACCTTATATGTTCAAACCACGCCTGTTCCACACGCTGGCTGAGACGACCACATGTTTGCAGACAGAGCGGCCATGCGAGAGTCTGGGTATTTTCTTTTTGTCTCTCTCAATGAACATTATCTGTCTCTTCAGAACACCAAACAGACTATCGACCTCCCAGACACTAAACAAACTCTTTTTTTAAATGTTTTCTTTTCACAATATGTGAAAAGGGAGAACTGAACTGTTGAGAGACATGATTACACAGGAGACTTCAGTCTGGTGCAGCTTTGGGTCTTCCTTAGAAACAAAGCAAGACTGGCTGTTGTTGACTTCCTGCCTGACTTCCTGCCTGACTTCCTGGTTGTAGCCGGAGGGTCAGAGTGACGCGGCCACTCCCGTCTCACATACCTGTCTCCTTCCTGCTGCCCTTCCCTCCGTCTCTGTTCTTCTTCAGCACTGCCTTGAACATGGTGTGACTGCTGGACCTGGTGTGACTGCTGGACCTGGTGTGACTGCTGGACCTGGTGTGACTGCTGGACCTGGTGTGACTGCTGGACCTGGTGTGACTGCTGGACCTGGTGTGACTGCTGGACCTGATCACTCTGCCCCCTGCAAAAAGCACAGACAGTTCACTTACAATACAGGCAAGCCAAAACACAGACCAGGACAAAGGCAGTGCATACTAGGGAGTCAGGTGGCTGAGCGGTTAGGGAGTCGGGCTAGTAATGATAAGGTTGCCGGTTTGATTCCCGGTCATGCAAAATGACGTTGTGTCCTTGGGCAAGGCACTTCACCCTACTTGCCTCGGGGGGAATGTCCCTGTACTTACTGTAAGTCACTCTGGATAAGAGCGTCTGCTAAATGACTAAATGTAAATACTAGAACAGACTAGAACAGAACAGACAGGAAAAGTACAGAATAGAAAAGAACATTCTAGAACAGAACAGACTAGAGCAGAACAGACTAGAACAGAACATTCTAGAACAGTACAGAACCGAGATTCCTTCCCCGCGGGTCCCACCCAAAACACACCCACCCCCCCTCACCGGCCCAGAGACGCAGGCTGCTCAAACCAACAGGAACTTCACATGCTGATGACAACACATCCAGCATTTCATCCACTCGTCTCCTGACACGTGGCTGGGATTTTTCCCACAGCTCCCCCAGCCCGCCAGGTCACTCAGAAGGGGCGGCGTGGAAAGAATGCCCTAATATTTAAAGAGAACCAACCAGGTCTGTTATCTTGTTATGCTGGAAAACAATCTGTCGGATTCCTGGCATTCCACATGTAATTGATGCTACGAGGCTGCTGAACTTGGGCCTTTCCTGACTCCGTCACACACCAGGCTGCTATGGAAACAGGCCTCGCTCGGCGTTCTGGTCAGATGTTTCTATGAAACTTGGGCCAAAGGCTACTTTGAGTTGAGTTTCAGAAGTGTGTGTTTACTGGATAATAAGCCTATAACTACCAGGCTGGTTTTCTTATTCCTGGCCAGGTTTCCTTACCACAGTAGTACGGCTCGTCCTAATAAACTCTTTTTCCACGGCCCTCCTGGCCTTGCTGGTATAGGCCGCTGTATCTGGAACTCTGCTCCCAACGGTGACACAAACCAGAGACTCGGCCAAATAAGGGCGTCTTGGACCAACACACACACACACACACACACACAATCACAGAGCCACTCACACACACACAGACACGCACACACCTCTACATGTACTCACACACACACAAACATACTTGCTCACACACACACACCCAGATCCCAGAGCCAGAACTCAGGCCTCCTGTGAAGGAGGCCTCACTCCCTGGTCTCTCTCCCTGGTCTCACTTCCTGGTCTCACTCCCTGGTCTCTCTCCCTGGTCTCACTCCCTGGTCTCTCTCCCTGGTCTCTCTCCCTGGTCTCACAAACGTGGTCTCACAAACGTGGTCTCTCTCCCTGGTCTCTCTCCCTGGTCTCTCTCCATGGTCTCTCTCCCTGGTCTCACTCCCTGGTCTCACTCCCTGGTCTCTCTCCCTGGTCTCACTCCCTGGTCTCACTCCCTGGTCTCACTCCCTGGTCTCTCTCCCTGGTCTCACAAACGTGGTCTCACTCCCTGGTCTCACTCCCTGGTCTCTCTCCCTGGTCTCTCTCCCTGGTCTCACAAACGTGGTCTAACTCCCTGGTCTCACAAACGTGGTCTCTCTCCCTGGTCTCACTCCCTGGTCTCACTCCCTGGTCTCTCTCCCTGGTCTCACTCCCTGGTCTCACCCCCTGGTCTCTCTCCCTGGTCTCACTCCCTGGTCTCTCTCCCTGGTCTCACTCCCTGGTCTCACTCCCTGGTCTCTCTCCCTGGTCTCTCTCCCTGGTCTCATAAACGTGGTCTCTCTCCCTGGTCTCACTCCCTGGTCTCACTCCCTGGTCTCACTCCCTGGTCTCTCTCCCTGGTCTCACTCCCTGGTCTCTCTCCCTGGTCTCTCTCCCTGGTCTCACTCCCTGGTCTCTCTCCCTGGTCTCTCTCCCTGGTCTCACAAACGTGGTCTCACTCCCTGGTCTCACAAACCTGGTCTCTCTCCCTGGTCTCACAAACCTGGTCTCTCTCCCTGCTCTCACAAACCTGGTCTCACAAACATGGTCTCACTCCCTGGTCTCACAAACATGGTCTCACTCCCTGGTCTCACAAACCTGGTCTCTCTCCCTGGTCTCTCTCCCTGGTCTCACAAACGTGGTCTCACTCCCTGGTCTCACAAACGTGGTCTCTCTCCCTGGTCTCACTCCCTGGTCTCTCTCCCTGGTCTCTCTCCCTGGTCTCTCTCCCTGGTCTCACAAACGTGGTCTCACTCCCTGGTCTCACAAACGTGGTCTCACTCCCTGGTCTCACTCCCTGGTCTCTCTCCCTGGTCTCACTCCCTGGTCTCACTCCCTGGTCTCACTCCCTGGTCTCTCTCCCTGGTCTCTCTCCCTGGTCTCACAAACGTGGTCTCACTCCCTGGTCTCACAAACGTGGTCTCTCTCCCTGGTCTCACTCCCTGGTCTCACTCCCTGGTCTCTCTCCCTGGTCTCACTCCCTGGTCTCACCCCCTGGTCTCTCTCCCTGGTCTCACTCCCTGGTCTCTCTCCCTGGTCTCACTCCCTGGTCTCACTCCCTGGTCTCTCTCCCTGGTCTCTCTCCCTGGTCTCATAAACGTGGTCTCTCTCCCTGGTCTCACTCCCTGGTCTCACTCCCTGGTCTCTCTCCCTGGTCTCTCTCCCTGGTCTCACTCCCTGGTCTCACTCCCTGGTCTCACTCCCTGGTCTCTCTCCCTGGTCTCTCTCCCTGGTCTCACTCCCTGGTCTCACAAACCTGGTCTCTCTCCCTGGTCTCACAAACCTGGTCTCTCTCCCTGCTCTCACAAACCTGGTCTCACAAACATGGTCTCACTCCCTGGTCTCACAAACATGGTCTCACTCCCTGGTCTCACAAACCTGGTCTCTCTCCCTGGTCTCTCTCCCTGGTCTCACAAACCTGGTCTCACCCCCTGGTCTCACTCCCTGGTCTCACTCCCTGGTCTCACCCCCTGGTCTCACCCCCTGGTCTCACTCCCTGGTCTCACTCCCTGGTCTCACTCCCTGTTTCCTTGTTGCTGCTCATGCACACAGTGATGTCTCTGCAGACCTGTTGTACCTGACTGTCTGGGAATGCTGCTTTGATGTCGGGCTGTGATTCGGTTATGATAATGAGGGTGACGTGCCCTCAGCTGATTGGATTTTCTCATTTGAATCAAACTAACTGTTATTTATCATGCACAGGTCTAAATAACATATAAACAAACATACACAGACTGATCTTTAAAAGATACACTACTACACAAAAAGACAACCTTGAATGGATGTATCTATCTAGTGTGGTGAGAAGTGCATCTGTTATCTGAAGCAAATGTACAGAGGCAAGATTTGAGCCCGCGACCGCTTGATATGCATTTGTGTGCTCTACCACTGAGCTGTACATGATCTGCTCATCCCCACCCAGCAAATAGCTTGCACATGACCAGTCAAAAACACACTATTTCCGGTGACTTATTTATTACAAAAACGGTGCCCAGACCAGAGACGACACTGTCCATGAGCAGTGAGACGACACTGTCCCTGAGCAGTGAGACGACACTGTCCCTGAGCAGTGAGACGGCACTGTCCCTGAGCAGTGAGACGACACTGTCCCTGAGCAGTGAGACGGCACTGTCCCTGAGCAGAGAGACGACACTGTCCCTGAGCAGTGAGACGACACTGTCCCTGAGCAGTGAGACGACACTGTCCCTGAGCAGTGAGACGGCACTGTCCCTGAGTAGAGAGATGACACTGTCCCTGAGCAGTGAGACGACACTGTCCCTGAGCAGAGAGACGACACTGTCCCTGAGCAGTGAGACGACACTGTCCCTGAGCAGTGAGATGACACTGTCCCTGAGCAGAGAGACAACACTGTCCCTGAGCAGAGAGACGACACTGTCCCTGAGCAGTGAGACAACACTGTCCCTGAGCAGTGAGACGACACTGTCCCTGAGCAGTGAGACGACACTGTCCCTGAGCAGTGAGACGACACTGTCCCTGAGCAGTGAGACGACAGCCTACATCTATGGGAACTCATTCTTTATCAACAAAAGATCCCATTCCATTTCGGTGACATAGTTAAGTAAACACAGCCTACATTCTACAGGCAGTGTTTCATGAAACAACAGCTCAATCGTCATGTTCCTTGCCTCAACTACTGAGTCCACAATCTTCCCACCCAGTCTGTCACTGTGAATATGCTTGTGCCCGTTACTGACCCCCTTTGCGTGCTACTGTACCAGCAGGACACCATGAACGTCTAACTCCATTTCCCAGAGGCTGCGTGTGAAAGTGTGCCGTTTGCGGAAGCGTGCTGGCCCAAATTCCTCTAAATCCTTTTGCACTGAGCTGCAATTTACAGCAATTGTCGACTCGTGGCATTGCAGTTCCCCAGCCAACGAGACAGGAAGATAACCACTAACGAGGGCACAAAAGAGAGGGATTAGAAGGGGGACTGGTCCCTCTGTGCCACAGCCACCCTGGGGCTCCAGAGATCTGGTGTTACCCTGCGTTATGAAGTTGTTACCCTGCATTATGATGCTGTTACCCAGGGTAACATCATCATACGGTACGGGCGTCACGGTTCGGTGCATGAAATTACATGGAGAATACACGGTATAAAAATTAATTAAAACTTGCGTGCAAATTAATTAATGTAATGTGGAACTACTGTTAGATACTCGTGTTCTTTAAGGACATCTAATCTGTAGCTCTGAAGCTCTGATTGGCGCCGCCGTGAGTCAGAGCTAGGCTAGCTAGCAGCACAAAGGACGAGTATGGCGAGTGGTGGCGACCCACGATGAGGACCTGCCGGCCTTAAGATTGCAAGTTTGGGAAAACTTCGGTTTCCCATTCAGTTACAGTAGTACAGGCGAGAGAGTGGAGAATAAGACAAGCACTGTGTGTCGGCGTTGTTCAGCAGTTGTGGGCAGTGACCTGCAGTCTGGGTAGGCAAGGTGGGCACTGCCTACCCTGCCAAAATTCAAACGTGAACATTTTTATTAAATCATTTTATTTAATAAACTTGTATGTATTTTTACTGTTTGATTCTTGTGATTTATATATGCAATATGTGTGTTATTCCAATTGTTTAGACGTTACGATGACGAATGTAGCAGTTACGCATAATAAAAAAAAAAAAACTTGCGCACTTCGATCCTGTATTCTTCAACATGTACAGTACCAGTCAAAAGTTTGGACACATTTTCCCATTCAAGTGCCTAGCCTCTTACTGACATTAACGCACGTCACTGGTTGTGGGGTATGTGACTTCAGTGTACCGTTCCACCCCTAGTAATGAAGCTGTTACCCTGCGTTATGATGCTGTTACCCTGCGTTATGATGCCGTTACCCTGCGTTATGAAGCCGTTACCCTGCGTTATGAAGCCGTTACCCTGCGTTATGAAGCCGTTACCCTGCGTTATGAAGCCGTTACCCTGCGTTATGATGCTGTTACCCTGCGTTATGATGCTGTTACCCTGCGTTATGATGCTGTTACCCTGCGTTATGAAGCAGTTACCCTGCGTTATGAAGCCGTTACACTGCGTTATGAAGCCGTTACCCTGCGTTATGAAGCCGTTACCCTGCCTTATGATGCCGTTACCCTGCGTTATGAAGCCGTTACCCTGCGTTATGATGCCGTTACCCTGCGTTATGAAGCTGTTACCCTGCGTTATGATGCTGTTACCCTGCGTTATGATGCTTTTACCCTGCGTTATGATGCTGTTACCCTGCGTTATGAAGCTGTTACCCTGCGTTATGATGCTGTTACCCTGCGTTATGATGCTGTTACCCTGCGTTATGAAGCTGTTACCCTGCGTTATGAAGCTCTTACCCTGCGTTATGATGCTGTTACCCTGCGTTAGGATGCTTTTACCCTGCGTTATGATGCTGTTACCCTGCGTTATGAAGCTCTTACCCTGCGTTATGATGCTGTTACCCTGCGTTAGGATGCTTTTACCCTGCGTTATGATGCTGTTACCCTGTGTTATGAAGCTGTTACCCTGTGCTATGAAGCTGTTACCCTGTGCTATGAAGCTGTTACCCTGCGTTATGAAACTGTTACCCTGCTGGCTGCTGGTCAGGTGTCTCTGCTCGGTGAACAGGCAGAGCTGGTTTGTGGTGTCTGACATCGGATGCCTCCAATGAGCGTCAAACAATGGGCTCGGGTGACATCATCACCCTCAGACACAGCAGGACAAGAACATAATTCAGCTCTACTATAGGGGACATGTTGATGTGAGGATATACATGGTACACAATACAGATTTGGGTAGGGTGTATATGGACCTAACACTATAGACTGGGTTAGTATTTAGGCTGAACAAGACTACCAGAGCAGGAGAAAGACCTGGGCTAGGGTGATTGAACAACACAAGCCTGTAGGCTAACAGACTGATGCCTGAGCAGAATCACTGTGACTGTGTGAGTCTGGATGGACACAGTGTTGGTGTGTAGCTGGCTGGTCACAGTGTGTAGCTGGCTGGTCACAGTGTTGGTGTGTAGCTGGCTGGTCACAGTGTGTAGCTGGCTGGTCACAGTGTTGGTGTGTAGCTGGCTGGTCACAGTATTGGGGTGTAGCTGGCTGGTCACAGTGTTGGTGTGTAGCTGGCTGGTCACAGTATTGGGGTGTAGCTGGCTGGTCACAGTGTTGGTGTGTAGCTGGCTGGTCACAGTATTGGGGTGTAGCTGGCTGGTCACAGTGTTGGTGTGTAGCTGGCTGGTCACAGTGTTGGTGTGTAGCTGGCTGGTCACAGTGTTGGTCTGTAGCTGGCTGGTCACAGTGTTGGTGTGTAGCTGGCTGGTCACAGTGTTGGTGTGTAGCTGGCTGGTCACAGTGTTGGTGTTTAGCTGGCTGGTCACAGTGTTGGTGTGTAGCTGGCTGTGTGTGTGTGTGGGGGGGGGTGGGGGGGTGGGGGGGGGTCATCCCCTCAGAAACAATAAACAAACACAGGCCGAGTTGGAGGAAATGAGAAGAGCCTTCCTTCTAGCAGCCAGAAAGACCAATTCTTCTAACAAAAACACACCATGAGAATGAGTGTCCTCTTCAAGAAGAATCAAATCCAAAACATGTCACAACTTTCCCCCGACCACAGCCTAGACAGAACAGCTATAAATCAATCTAGTTCCCAAGGCAGAAAAGGTCTTGATGTTTTTAAGATAAGATTAGAACACATTGCCAGTTTGGTAGCTTAATTTGAAGTAACCAGGGAGGGGGTTACCGGTTGAGATGGTAAAAAGTACAGTATATGAATCAACGGTTTTATTTGTAACAAAGCCAGGAAACACAGATGCTTATGCTACAGACGTGAATCATGAAGTAAACAGAGAAGATCCACCCAGATCAGAATGGAATCATCATGTCATGATGACGACATCCTGTCACTCAGAATGGGAGACCTCATAGCTGACTCCGATCCACTTACTGGACCACCTCCGTTTCCAACCACCCCGACTCTGAAAGCTAAAGGAGAAGCTGTTCTGAGGCAGAGCATGACGCTCCCTGTGCTGTCCTGACGCCCAGCTCAGGGCCAGGTGGGCTCCAGGGGAGGCCCCCTACCCCGGCCTCTGCCCCAGACCAGGGGAGGCCCCCTACCCCCGCCTCTGCCCCAGACCAGGGGGGCCCCCCTACCCCCGCCTCTGCCCCACACCAGGGGAGGCCCCCTACCCCCGCCCCACACCAGGGGGGGCCCCCTACCCCCGCCTCTGCCCCACACCAGGGGAGGCCCCCTACCCCGGCCTCTGCCCCAGACCAGGGGAGGCCCCCTACCCCCGCCTCTGCCCCAGACCAGGGGGGGCCCCCTACCCCCGCCTCTGCCCCAGACCAGGGGGGGCCCCCTACCCCCGCCTCTGCCCCACACCAGGGGAGGCCCCCTACCCCCGCCTCTGCCCCAGACCAGGGGAGGCCCCCTACCCCCGCCTCTGCCCCAGACCAGGGGGGGCCCCCTACCCCCGCCTCTGCCCCACACCAGGGGAGGCCCCCTACCCCCGCCCCACACCAGGGGGGGCCCCCTACCCCCGCCCCACACCAGGGGGGGCCCCCTACCCCCGCCTCTGCCCCACACCAGGGGGGGCCCCCTACCCCCGCCTCTGCCCCACACCAGGGGAGGCCCCCTACCCCGGCCTCTGCCCCAGACCAGGGGAGGCCCCCTACCCCCGCCTCTGCCCCAGACCAGGGGGGGCCCCCTACCCCGGCCTCTGCCCCAGACCAGGGGAGGCCCCCTACCCCCGCCTCTGCCCCAGACCAGGGGGGGCCCCCTACCCCCGCCTCTGCCCCACACCAGGGGAGGCCCCCTACCCCCGCCCCACACCAGGGGGGGCCCCCTACCCCCGCCTCTGCCCCACACCAGGGGGGGCCCCCTACCCCCGCCTCTGCCCCACACCAGGGGGGGCCCCCTACCCCCGCCTCTGCCCCACACCAGGGGAGGCCCCCAACCCCCGCCTCTGCCCCACACCAGGGGGGGCCCCCTACCCCCGCCTCTGCCCCACACCAGGGGAGGCCCCCTACCCCCGCCTCTGCCCCAGACCAGGGGAGGCCCCCTACCCCCGCCTCTGCTCCAGACCAGGGGGGCCCCCTACCCCCGCCTCTGCCCCAGACCAGGGGGGGCCCCCTTCCCCCCGCCTCTGCTCCAGACCAGGGGGGCCCCCCTACCCCCGCCTCTGCTCCGTACATCTGCACCTTTAATGAGACAGGAAGCCCTGCAGAGGAGCTTTCTGAAGTGAGCAGATGTTCCGTGAGGACCGGCAGCCTGGTCAGACATCTGGCCCAGAGCCATCTCTGATCTGGCCTCATGAAACCAATGTGACACTCTCAAACGGTCACAAAATCAACATCAAAAAGCCATGAGATTTAGTAGGGGGAGAACAGTAACCTCTGTAAGGAAATCTCTTTTGGGGTCATGAGGTTCAAATCTCTTTCCCCCCATCCACCAGTTCAACCAAGCCCATCTCAGTCTAACCACACAGCCTACCTCTAACAGCCCATCTCAGTATGACCACACAGCCTACCTCTAACAGCCCATCTCAGTCTAACCACACAGCCTACCTCTAACAGCCCATCTCAGTCTAACCACACAGCCTACCTCTAACAGCCCATCTCAGTCTAACCACACAGCCTACCTCTAACAGCCCATCTCACAGCCCATCTCAGTCTAACCACACAGCCTACCTCTAACAGCCCATCTCAGTCTAACCACACAGCCTACCTCTAACAGCCCATCTCACAGCCCATCTCAGTCTAACCACACAGCCTACCTCTAACAGCCCATCTCACAGCCCATCTCAGTCTAACCACACAGCCTACCTCTAACAGCCCATCTCAGTATGACCACATAGCTCGATAAGGTAGTCTCTCTAAGCCGCAGTAATGAAGTTGGGGTATTATCTTCTAGAAGCAGGGCCCCTTAAAGGGCCTCTCTATAGCAAACCTCAAGCAGAACTGCCAAAGAACCAACGTGGCTGAACGGGCTTTGTGGGCATAAGACACTGACTACAGGAAGAGAGAACACACACTCAGTATTCACATACTGAGAACAGCTAGCAGCACTCCCACAGTCCTGACGTCTGACAGAAACATATGAGAGAGAGAGAGAGAGAGAGAGAGAGAGAGAGAGAGAGAGAGAGAGAGAGAGAGAGAGAGAGAGAGAGAGAGAGAGAGCGAGAGAGTTAACAGAGACAGAGAGTCACAGTGAAAAGGAGTAAAAGAGAGAGTGAGAAAGAGGGGGCTCTTGGTTCAAGGCATTCTGCTACTTCCCCCGCATTTCTAACCTTTAAGTATGCTAACCTTTGTGTATGCTAACCTTTGTGTATGCTAACCTTTATGTATTGATCCACTGTGGGACTTCTTAAGCTGCTACTATCTATCTCCACCTGGTCTGTGTCACTGCCATCACACCTCAAGCAGCTTTTACCTGGTGCAGCTTCGGCTAACAATAATAGAGATTACTCCAGCGTGTGGTACTATGACCTATGACAGAGTTTCTTTTCAGCCTAGAAAAATTGGAAACCTGAGGGGTTATCAACAGGTAGCCCTGCTTTCCCACAGGTCCCTCTGTCTGGATAGAGTTCAGCCCAACACAGGTTGACAGAAGAATAGAGTCTCACCTTGCACAATGCGAAAGGTGGCATGTGCTTAATAGGGCCATGGCTCTGCTCCTCCGCAGGCGTGGGAGACAGAGCTCTATAAGAGTGTGTATAGGGGAAGCAGGATTGTTTTCTGGTGGCCTCAGGCCAGGCTCATACACAGGCCTGCTGGAGACCAGCGCGCTGCTTTGTCCTCCGTCAGACAGCAAACAATGGAGAGAGAGCTTTCAGCAGCCTGGATGAACGGCTTCCTCTGAGCTGCACATCCTCTGTCTGGCTACCACCACTACCCCACAGCTAGGATGCTTTTACCCTGCGTTATGATGCTGTTACCCTGTGTTATGAAGCTGTTACCCTGTGCTATGAAGCTGTTACCCTGTGCTATGAAGCTGTTACCCTGTGCTATGAAGCTGTTACCCTGTGCTATGAAGCTGTTACCCCACAGCCCTCCACCTCTACCCCACCCCTCCGCCACTACCCCACCACTGCAGCACTACCCCACAGCCCTCCACCTCTACCCCACCCCTGCACTACTATCCCACCCCTCCACCACCAGGGGTTGTACATGATTTAATCCTCTCAAACTTCCACAGAGTTGTCATAGTGACACAGACTTTCACTGGTGGTTTTGACCTTCCACACACCCAGAGCGTTAATCCATTTAGGATCAGAGAAGTCCTCTGTAAAAAGAAAAAAAGGGAAGTTCTCCATTTCTCAAATCTATTGAGAGAAGATTGCTACCTGTTCTGCCAGTAGGATTCACATCCATCCCTCCACACCACGGAAAATATAAAGACCATGGTCCACTCACTATTAGGGGAGGGAAGGTGCGGCTGGCTGGCTGAGGTGTCAGATTAAACCAGTTTACCTTTCTCTGAGCTACGTAGGCTATACTTTATGTTATAATATGATATATTATAGCCACGAGGTAGGCTAACTAAACATTGACAGTTGTTCTACCAACAGTGGTGATGATTAACTTGTTAG
This sequence comes from Osmerus eperlanus, assembly GCF_963692335.1. Lineage (NCBI taxonomy): Eukaryota > Metazoa > Chordata > Actinopteri > Osmeriformes > Osmeridae > Osmerus > Osmerus eperlanus. Next base: position 23,345,470 of record NC_085020.1, read on the forward strand.
AGCACTTAACTGTTAACAGTTAACTGCTGGTTCTCTTTTCTGTTTCCTAAAGGGTCTAAATGCTCAACTCGAATAATACTATACCCTTTTTTATCATAACAGTACACCCAAAGTCTTAACTTTGAACTTCTCAAAGAGAGAACTGGATGGATTGCACAAATATGTTGTTAGTGAAAATGTAGCACATTTATCAAACGGAACTCGTTAGCTTCACCTTTCCTCATGTCCAGAGACAACAATCTTTCAAAACTATTTTTTTTTTTTTTTTTTTTTATCCAACATGACTGAGTGTCAACATGCATGAAAACAGTTAGTTAGACAAGATAGTCAGACATACACAGTCACAACAATACTAATCTGTGCAGGCTATCTTCCAGAAGGTTTCAACTCCAACACTACCTCACCTGTTTCTAAGGCCTAGCTGGTTGATGTTTTGAATCGGGTTAGTTACAACTGGGGTTGGAGCACAAACCTCAGGAACGCATCTCTCCAGAAACAGGGCTGAAGAGCCCTATTGTACAACCTGCTTGGGAAGTTCACCTGAGATATACACCTGGAGCACAGTTCTCATAAACTCTAGTCAGTTATGCAAAACCATGGGAAACTGTCAGGTCCCCTCTCTTAATGTGGCTCCATGTTTAGCTCCCAGGCAGAAAAGATTGTCATGAAGGATTCAAGGAGGAAAACGCACCATGGGCAACAAAAACTGTTCTACATCATCCTAATAGACATTCCACATAGCTTAGCTCAAAATTAAACAGATGAGTCTGATGTATTATCCCACTGGTGTTAGTGTTTAGCCTACCCAGTGTCATACAGACAGCTAGCCGTCTCCATAGCGCTAGTCTGTCAGCGTTTGGAACTATACACCCCACCTGTATAACAACTTTCCATTCCCAACAGTTTCTGAGTAACATTGTGAGTAGTCCTGCACAGGCTCCCAGGGCACTGAAGAGTTGAGGCATGTTTCAGAAAGCGATCATTACTCAAGGATTTACAGTCACACCCTAGGCTGTGGAAACTGCCTCAGCCCGACAGGAGGGTCTACCAGACAAGGCACTGCTCATCCCTCTTTTATAAACCTCACTCACTTTTACCTGGGATAGCCTCTGTCAACATCACAGCCTCAGAGTTCCAGTACTTTGGGATAATCTCTGACAGACAAATCTGCTTTTAAGAGCTCCAGTAAGCAGTTCAGGGAGTGTCCTTATGACCTTTCTACTTGACGGTAAGAACATGGCCAAACAAGAAGAGAATCACATCCGGGTGAGGTCATCAAGTGGAGCCCACACAGCAACACCATTTAGAGTCGGAAAACACACTGGAATAATTTCCTGCCTCTCTCTCTGTCTCTCTCCGTCTCTCTCCGTCTCTCTCTCCGTCTCTCCGTCTCTCTCTCTCTCTGTCTCTCCGTCTCTCTCCGTCTCTCTCTCTGTCTCTCCGTCTCTCTCTCCGTCTCTCTCCCCGTGTCTCTCTCCCTCTCCGTCTCCCTCCCTCTCTCCCTTCCTCCCTCTCTCTCTCTCCCTCCCTCTCTCTCCCTCTCTCTCCCTCCCTCTCTCTTGATTTATTTACTACACTGATTTATCAGACCACACTGCAAGTGAGTCACTCAAACGATTATGCAGAAACATGGAGCCCCACCTAACAGTAATGGTATTGGTTAGTAGGCTGTAATGTAATTTGCAGGCCATCTAACTTAATAGGAGGTTCATGTCCTACAGCTCAGATCAAGCCAATGGTCTACATGGCCGGATATATGTCAGAAAGCTTCCTGCTGTTTGATTAAGGTCAAACATTAACAGCCCAAGTTTAAAGTCTACAGGTTTCTCCATGAGCACACATTACCTCCATTCACAAAGTTCCTTTCATAGTATTTTTGAGGTCAGGAGGCTATTTTTCTGGAACAGCGTCAGAAGAAATGAGAGTAGATATGGGGGGATGACGACCGTCTGGAAGACTCTGGCAGCATGGGGACCAGGGTGTACTGGACCTGGTCCTCTGGCAGCATGGGGACCAGGGTCTACTGGACCTGGGCCTCTGGCAGCATGGGGACCAGGGTCTACTGGACCTGGGCCTCTGGCAGCATGGGGACCAGGATGTACTGGACCTGGGCCTCTGGCAGCATGGGGACCAGGGTGTACTGGACCTGGTCCTCTGGCAGCATGGGGACCAGGGTCTACTGGACCTGGTCCTCTGGCAGCATGGGGACCAGGGTCTACTGGACCTGGGCCTCTGGCAGCATGGGGACCAGGGTGTACTGGACCTGGTCCTCTGGCAGCATGGGGACCAGGGTCTACTGGACCTGGGCCTCTGGCAGCATGGGGACCAGGGTGTACTGGACCTGGGCCTCTGGCAGCATGGGGACCAGGGTCTACTGGACCTGGGCCTCTGGCAGCATGGGGACCAGGGTGTACTGGACCTGGTCCTCTGGCAGCATGGGGACCAGGGTCTACTGGGCCTGGGCCTCTGGCAGCATGGGGACCAGGGTGTACTGGACCTGGTCCTCTGGCAGCATGGGGACCAGGGTCTACTGGACCTGGGCCTCTGGCAGCATGGGGACCAGGGTCTACTGGACCTGGGCCTCTGGCAGCATGGGGACCAGGATGTACTGGACCTGGTCCTCTGGCAGCATGGGGACCAGGGTGTACTGGACCTGGGCCTCTGGCAGCATGGGGACCAGGGTGTACTGGACCTGGGCCTCTGGCAGCATGGGGACCAGGGTGTACTGGACCTGGGCCTCTGGCAGCATGGGGACCAGGATGTACTGGACCTGGTCCTCTGGCAGCATGGGGACCAGGGTCTACTGGACCTGGTCCTCTGGCAGCATGGGGACCAGGGTGTACTGGACCTGGTCCTCTGGCAGCATGGGGACCAGGGTCTACTGGACCTGGGCCTCTGGCAGCATGGGGACCAGGGTGTACTGGACCTGGGCCTCTGGCAGCATGGGGACCAGGGTCTACTGGGCCTGGGCCTCTGGCAGCATGGGGACCAGGATGTACTGGGCCTGGGCTAAAGCAGCTGTGCGCCTAAAGTAAATCACTCCAGGTTTATGTGTCTGAGAAACATTCCACAGGTGTTCCTCTCAGACAGGTCAGAGATAAGCCCTCGACAGCTCTCAACACCAGAACACAGGTTCATGATTAGCCTGGTCTCCCGTCGGCCGCACGGCGAGGCAGTATGAGGAGACTCTCATGCAGCTAGTCCAAGGCAGGGATCAGGGAGAACTGCTTCTGAATGGCCTAATAGGTCAATATTTTAGTCTACATGATGATCGACACTGGACAGTTTACCAAGTTAACTCCCACATGAAGTGCATACTTCGTGTGCATGTTATGACTTCAGTCAGTCAGAAATGTAAACCAAATGCCACTGGGAACCTCATTATGAAAGTATTTTTGGTGGCGGGGTTTTAAAGTGTAGACGTCACAGGAGACCAGTCTTTACCTTGAGTGTTTCCCTCAAAGACCACGGTCCTGACAGGACACCAGACCCCCTAGCCCCACGGTCCTGACAGGACACCAGACCCCCTAGCTCCACGGTCCTGACAGGACACCAGACCCCCTAGCTCCACGGTCCTGACAGGACACCAGACCCCCTAGCTCCACGGTCCTGACAGGACACCAGACCCCCTAGCTCCACGGTCCTGACAGGACACCAGACCCCCTAGCTCCACGGTCCTGACAGGACACCAGACCCCCTAACTCCACGGTCCTGACAGGACACCAGACCCCCTAGCTCCACGGTCCTGACAGGGCACCAGACCCCCTAGCTCCACGGTCCTGACAGGGCACCAGACCCCCTAGCTCCACGGTCCTGACAGGACACCAGACCCCCTAGCTCCACGGTCCTGACAGGGCACCAGACCCCCTAGCTCCACGGTCCTGACAGGACACCAGACCCCCTAGCTCCACGGCCCTGACAGGACACCAGACCCCCTAGCTCCACGGTCCTGACAGGACACCAGACCCCCTAGCCCCACGGTCCTGACAGGACACTAGACCCCCTAGCCCCACGGTCCTGACAGGACACCAGACCCCCTAGCTCCACGGTCCTGACAGGACACCAGACCCCCTAGCTCCACGGTCCTGACAGGACACCAGACCCCCTAGCTCCACGGTCCTGACAGGACACCAGACCCCCAAGCTCCACGGTCCTGACAGGGCACTAGACCCCCTAGCTCCACGGTCCTGACAGGACACCAGACTCCCTAGCTCCACGGTCCTGACAGGACACCAGACCCCCTAGCTCCACGGTCCTGACAGGACACCAGACCCCCTAGCTCCACGGTCCTGACAGGACACCAGACCCCCTAGCTCCACGGTCCTGACAGGACACCAGACCCCCTAGCCCCACGGTCGTGACAGGACACCAGACCCCCTAGCTCCACGGTCCTGACAGGACACCAGACCCCCTAGCTCCACGGTCCTGACAGGACACCAGACCCCCTAGCTCCACGGTCCTGACAGGACACCAGACCCCCTAGCTCCACGGTCCTGACAGGACACCAGACCCCCTAGCTCCACGGTCCCGACAGGACACCAGACCCCCTAGCTCCACGGTCCTGACAGGGCACCAGACCCCCTAGCTCCACGGTCCTGACAGGGCACTAGACCCCCTAGCTCCACGGTCCTGACAGGACACCAGACCCCCTAGCTCCACGGTCCTGACAGGACACCAGACCCCCTAGCTCCACGGTCCTGACAGGACACCAGAAACGTTAATCAATAACAGCTGTTTCACAAAGAGGTAGTTTAAATACACACGTGCAAGTGGGCGTGCACTCACACACACACACACGCTCAAATACACACCCAACCGCACTTGCTTGCTTACAGAGGCTTGGATATCATGCCTCAGCCCATTGAGAGAAGTTTCATGTGGATTCTTTCATAAATGAATTATTAGCATGTCAGTTCAGATAGCGGAATGCCTCATTGAGCTGAACGTGTTCATTAAAGCATGGAATCGTAAAACTTCTTTTTTTTGTCAGGCCAAAGTAATTGCGGTTTTCAACTGTAGGCTGTTTTCTCAGAGGAGCTAATGAGGTCAGTCTGAATTTCACAGGGTGGTACCGTGGCTGGTCTGCCTTGTTTTTCCACGATCTCTCTCAGAACGTCTCTCCTTGGTGCTCAGACACCAGGCCTCAAACCCAATATGTACGCCTGTAATTCTGTTACATTTTAATTGATAGCCAGGGGGGAAGCAACACAATTAAGTGGTGGGGTTAAAATAGTTAAAAAAACAATTCAATACATAAACTGCCTTGAACCCTTGAGAAACTGTTACTAATGCAATTACACAATGCAACATTGCTTACAGGATGGATAGGACATTGGTTAATGAAGGCTAATATCTCCATGTATGATACTGGCTGTTGGCAACTTCAGAAATCAGCACTTCACAGGTAACATGAAACGATAGCCTTACGCTGTTAACATCGTATTTTCTTTTTTGGTGACAAACCCTCCAGTTATGCAACAATCCGGCCTAAAGAAAGCCAATTACCAAGACTTGAAGACTACATACGAAGAATTCATACTTTCTTTTCTAATTGGAGACCGCTTCAGTGTTGACCTATGAGAGGCCTGAGGAGCTCGCCAGCTGAGTGATGTGGTTGTGGTTGTCATGACGCACAGCACGGCAAACAAGACCCTGCTTTGTTTCAGCTGCAAAGTGCCCAGGGGCCAATTGATTAGAGCATCATTTCACAACAGGCCCCTCAAACCACTCCAACAACCATGACACATAAAAACGTCCAGAGCATGATGTACAGGTCCTCCTTCTCAAACAGGCCCTTCAACAGAGCAGCCACTGAGGCTTCACAATGTGTGCTTGGACACTAGCAATTAACTGTTTGAAACAAACACCATCGCCCAGGCATGTGGATGGTGTGGATTGATGTTTCTTGACATTTCTTGATGCTGGCATCAATCCCATTGCTTGTTAAGCTCATACTTTGAACTGCTGTGGGAATCCATCAGGTTTTCCCAGCTACCACACCAACCAATCAAGTGAGGCCTTGACAACCTACACCACTTCCCTGTTTTTGTACACAAACCCGACCCTGCCCAGTAAATGTCAGATAACAATGGCTCTTAGCTCAGCTAAGCCCTTCCTGTTGGTGGACATGTAATAGGCCTATCTGTGTGCTACCCTGCTGTGCCTCTACATAGTGTGGGCCCAGTGCGGGCAGCACAGGCTTCCAGGGCCCTGCTCTCAGGAACGCTCCCTGTCCAGGGCTCAACATTAACATTTTTTGGCACTGGCCCCATCGGGCCAGTGGGTTTGAAATTTACTGGCCCCAAGACAGTTTTTACTGGCCCCCCCTCCAAAAGTTGTAATTTATCATTGTTACAACAAAACCAAAGAATTATAAGTTGTGTTATTCTGTTAACATATTTAACCATTTATTAAACACATCCTGGATATAAAAACCAAAAAAAATGAAATCACATTTCTAGTGATAAAAAATTTAAAGGTAATAGTCAGCTAAACAATTGACTTAAGCTCAAACATGACGTGCTCTCTTCCCTGCTGACAGCCATCTCTGCACAACTCTGTCTGGCTGAAACTGAAACCTCTGGTCCCTCAATGCTAATATATAAAAGCTTCCATAGCATTTTATCAGTATGATACTAAGTACCCAAGTCGACACCATTCTTCTGCTGCAGTTCAATTGCCTGGGGGAACTAGGCGAACGGCTGGCCCGTCTTAAATTACGTGATATGCGGTTGTTATAAGTCGTGCAATAACACGATGGGCATCTACATTTAAATTCCTCACCAGCATGGTCAACGGCCTGGAAGATGGATTGTCAACCATCCGCTTAGCTGTCACGCAAACCAGGGGCTGTCTGCTAGCATGGTTGGTCAGGTATTGTTTTCGAAAATTGTCGGTGCTTCTGTAAAAATATCAATTTTGTCTGCTTTAGACGGGAACATACGACAGACGACACAGTGCATCTTCGTTCCATAAAAAAGTTGCTTCCGTTTGAGCTCGTAGCTCTACTTAGCTGCCATCTTCACTTTATTGTCTCACGCCAGTTGTTAAAAAATGTATCGAGATTAGAGAATTACAATTTGACAACCACTCGTCACTCACTACTCAACTCTTGATTTGCCAACTGTGTGCCCCACGAGCTGCAAAGTTATTTATGCATTTAGCAGATAGCAAAACATGAAGGATGTTAACTTTTACAATGCAAATTATTTTTCAATCAATAATTTGCAGTGGCCCGATCGGGCCAGTGAGTTGCTAGTTTAACTGTCCCGACGTTACTTTTTACTGGCCCCGGGCCATCGGGCCATCGTTATTGTCGAGCCCTGCTGTCTCTGACCTACAGAGCAGAAGTCCTGCTCTCAGGAACGCTTCCTGTCTCTCACCTCCAGAGCAGCAGTCCTGCTCTCAGGAACGCTCCCTGTCTCTGACCTCCAGAGCAGCAGTCCTGCTCTCAGGAACGCTCCCTGTCTCTCACCTCCAGAGCAGCAGTCCTGCTCTCAGGAACGCTCCCTGTCTCTGACCTCCAGAGCAGCAGTCCTGCTCTCAGGAACGCTCCCTGTCTCTCACCTCCAGAGCAGCAGTCCTGCTCTCAGGAACGCTCCCTGTCTCTGACCTCCAGAGCAGCAGTCCTGCTCTCAGGAACGCTCCCCGTCTCTGACCTCCAGAGCAGCAGTCCTGCTCTCAGGAACGCTCCCTGTCTCTGACCTCCAGAGCAGCAGTCCTGCTCTCAGGAACGCTCCCTGTCTCTGACCTCCAGAGCAGCAGTCCTGCTCTCAGGAACGCTCCCCGTCTCTGACCTCCAGAGCAGCAGTCCTGCTCTCAGGAACGCTCCCTGTCTCTCACCTCCAGAGCAGCAGTCCTGCTCTCAGGAACGCTCCCTGTCTCTCACCTCCAGAGCAGCAGTCCTGCTCTCAGGAACGCTCCCTGTCTCTGACCTCCAGAGCAGCAGTCCTGCTCTCAGGAACGCTCCCCGTCTCTGACCTCCAGAGCAGCAGTGGGCGTCTGGTGCCAGCACCTGTTACTGTCCAACTGGCCTGAAGCCTCGTGGGAACCAGACTCTGCCTGGACACCCTGTCGGCATTTCAATCACTACAAATAAACACCCAGCTCACGGACATCATTTTCAGTGTCTTGCAATGGTGTAGGCTGTAATTTTACGTATTGTTGCCAAGTTATAGTATTAGGACTAGGCTACTCTGTTCATTGCTGAACTGAATGTGTGTAAACGTGTTATTTTGTCTGGATGAACACTACCACAGTGTCTTTCAACAGACCAGACATAGCTTTGTCCCCCATAATTGTATAAATCGATTTCAACATCAAAAAAGTTATTTTGCAGGCAGCTTCACTGCTGACAGTTCTGTAAAGGTATAGTATGGGCTGCAGCACAGTTTACAGATGACATTCAGCGCCAGGATCACCAATTTCGTGAGGAACCTTTTGATCAAAACAGTGTGACATTTCAGCATCAGGAGCTCTTGCCGAGCACCTGATTCCTACATAGACTCCTTCTACAAGACAACGCTGGAAAATAACCTTCCGTAAACGGTCCAACTTTATGTGGGCTAACAAAGATTCCTAGCCTCCAGCTGGTTTGGGTCCTGATTTCAAAACCACCGCAACTAATCTAAAAATATAGGAACCCAAGCATCAAACAGGACCACATCTTAAATGGTGGGTAATAACATCCCTTTTCCCTGTTAGGGGGCAGGCTGTCACCCGGGGAGGTTGCTATGTCACTCGCTCCCAAACCTCGATCCTTGATGTCACCCACTACCAGCGAGCGAGTTAATCCGTTCTTAAACTTCCGATGTTATAAAAAATATAGACAGGAACAAACCGTTGCTATAAATCAATTAAATTGAAGTGTGGTGTGTTTATCATACTGCATTTCAATATAACGTTACTCCCCTGTGAGTGACTATCCAGGAAAGATCAAATGAGGCCAGTTTTCTCATCACAGAAGGCTGTCTGGATGAAATGATAACAAGGCACTGAAGTTTGTAAAGCATATGGCGTCAAAGACCAACAAAAGCCCGTGGAGGCTAAAAGTTTGTCGCTGGAAACGATGATATTAGCTCGAGATGTCAAGACTACGTTTGGAAAGAATACTCAATAATATTAATCCCACTGTTTAACAATATTGAAAATATATATGAGCCCTTGTGCTCGGCTTTCTAAAATAATTTCATTTATTACAAACATTATAAATCTCGTTAGGTCGCTGTCCCTCCCTTGTGAAAGGCATGTCCTAACGTATTCTTGCGGGCTAGCTTGCGTCTCATTGCCGAAATCAAGACTTAAGTCTTCACTGTCTCTTTAAACCCGGCAAGTGCATAGACATTTACAAGGTAAGAAAACATGTAGATGAACAAGCCTGCGTTGAACTTTACAGTAAAAAAAAACTATTACCTGGTAAATGTCATCAATATCCCAGTCGAAAAAGTTTTCTTACGGCTTATCTCCACATGAATCCCTTGATGGACCAAAGGTAGGAGACGGCCGCGGCTCCTCCTCCTCACAGCATGAGGTCACTGTGGAGAGTACGAGCACTGGAACCGAGGTACTTCCACGCGCAGAGCATGCCCCATGTGCATGTAATGAGTCAGTCAGAAATGTAAAGCCACTTATTAACCTAAATATGTTAGATTGAGTACATTGTCATGACTTTATGGCATCCATGGCAGTAGAAAACTTTTTTTTTTATGTAGTAAAGACTGGATAATTCGTTGGGGCAGTTCCTGTTTCCAAGCAAATCACATCAGCTTGAGTAGCTTCACAGCAAGACAGGTAAATGGCGCCCCCATGCGGGACAAATATGTAATATGTCGCTAGTTCACAATTACCGTCACTGAATCAATGTATTGCATACTATTGTTGCGGTACTAGAATTTATATTATAAAAATTCAGAACATTTTAATTGGCCTAATCATTTTCCCATCTATTGTATAAGTAAACCATACGTTTCCTAATGACATATTACATAAAACATTAGTTTAACAGCTCAGGTACTTGTTATTTTTGTTTCTATTGAAGAGGTTCTCTGTGTGAGACAGGCAGTCAGGCAGGCAGGCACACCACCTGGTGGTCCTACCCCACACAGACCACCTGGTGGTCCTACCCCACACACACCACCTGGTGGTCCTACCCCACACAGACCACACCTGGTGGTCCTGCCCCACACAGACCACCTGGTGGTCCTACCCCACACAGACCACCTGGTGGTCCTACCCCACACAGACCACACCTGGTGGTCCTGCCCCACACAGACCACCTGGTGGTCCTACCCCACACAGACCACCTGGTGGTCCTACCCCACACACACCACCTGGTGGTCCTACCCCACACAGACCACCTGGTGGTCCTACCCCACACAGACCACACCTGGTGGTCCTGCCCCACACAGACCACCTGGTGGTCCTACCCCACACAGACCACACCTGGTGGTCCTACCCCACACAGACCACACCTGGTGGTCCTGCCCCACACAGACCACCTGGTGGTCCTACCCCACACAGACCACCTGGTGGTCCTGCCCCACACAGACCACCTGGTGGTCCTACCCCACACAGACCACCTGGTGGTCCTGCCCCACACAGACCACCTGGTGGTCCTGCCCCACACAGACCACCTGGTGGCCCTGCCCCACACAGACCACCTGGTGGTCCTACCCCACACAGACCACCTGGTGGTCCTACCCCACACAAGACCACCTTGTGGTCCTGCCCCACACAGACCACCTGGTGGTCCTACCCCACACAGACCACCTGGTGGTCCTACCCCACACAAGACCACCTTGTGGTCCTGCCCCACACAGACCACCTGGTGGTCCTACCCCACACAAGACCACCTTGTGGTCCATGGTCTGGGAGCAGCGTGGTCTGGGACCACCTGGTGGTCCTACCCCACACAGACCACACCTGGTGGTCCTGCCCCACACAGACCACCTGGTGGTCCTACCCCACACAGACCACCTGGTGGTCCTACCCCACACACACCACCTGGTGGTCCTACCCCACACAGACCACACCTGGTGGTCCTGCCCCACACAGACCACCTGGTGGTCCTACCCCACACAGACCACCTGGTGGTCCTACCCCACACAGACCACCTGGTGGTCCTGCCCCACACAGACCACCTGGTGGTCCTGCCCCACACAGACCAACTGGTGGTCCTACCCCACACAGACCACCTGGTGGTCCTACCCCACACAAGACCACCTTGTGGTCCATGGTCTGGGAGCAGCGTGGTCTGGGACCACCTGGTGGTCCTACCCCACACAGACCACACCTGGTGGTCCTGCCCCACACAGACCACCTGGTGGTCCTACCCCACACAGACCACCTGGTGGTCCTGCCCCACACAGACCACACCTGGTGGTCCTGCCCCACACAGACCACCTGGTGGTCCTACCCCACACAGACCACCTGGTGGTCCTACCCCACACAGACCACCTGGTGGTCCTGCCCCACACAGACCACCTGGTGGTCCTGCCCCACACAGACCACCTGGTGGCCCTACCCCACACAGACCACCTGGTGGTCCTGCCCCACACAGACCAACTGGTGGTCCTGCCCCACACAGACCACCTGGTGGTCCTACCCCACACAGACCACCTGGTGGTCATACCCCACACAGACCACCTGGTGGTCCTACCCCACACAGACCACCTGGTGGTCCTACCCCACACAAGACCACCTTGTGGTCCTTCCCCACACAGATCACCTGGTGGTCCTGCCCCACACAGACCACCTGGTGGTCCTACCCCACACAGACCACCTGGTGGTCCTACCCCACACAAGACCACCTTGTGGTCCTGCCCCACACAGACCACCTGGTGGTCCTACCCCACACAAGACCACCTTGTGGTCCATGGTCTGGGAGCAGCGTGGTCTGGGAGCAGCGTGGTCTGGGAGCAGCGTGGTCTGGGAGCAGCGTGGTCTGGGAGCAGCGTGGTCTGGGAGCAGCGTGGTCTGGGAGCAGCGTGGTCTGGGAGCAGCGTGGTCTGGGAGCAGCGTGGTCTGGGAGCAGCGTGGTCTGGGAGCAGCGTGGTCTGGGAGCAGCGTGGTCTGGGAGCAGCGTGGTCTGGGAGCAGCGTGGTCTGGGAGCAGCGTGGTCTGGGAGCAGCGTGGTCTGGGAGCAGCGTGGTCTGGGAGCAGCGTGGTTCAGCAACTTCACTGAGTTTTTTGAGCCTGTGTTGTTTCTTCTGGCAAACAAATAATGAGACGTGAAACAGTCACCCTGCCCTCTTAAAGGGCAAATAGCTTCCAACTGGGGATTCTTTGAAGCTTTTCCAAACAAAGACATGCTTTCATCATGAGTCTTTCGATACTCCTTTATATTCTAAGACTGCAGAAAGAGATGTGGAGCTGAAGAGCTGAATCTACTTTGTTAGTCATTTGCAGGTAAACACCTGAAACCCTGTGGATCAAAGAAGGTTCAACAGGCTGGATCAGAGGAACCAAGCCAGAGCCTCATATTGCTCCAACTGCCACTGCTGGAATTACAGCAGTCTATGAGTCTGACAGCTGTTGGGATAAGTGTTTCCAGCACTGTGTAGCGCCAGGAGCCTCAGGGGTGAAGAACAGCATGTCTTCCTGTGTTACAACCCGTGTTTTCATTACACCTGTCTGACAACCATGGCTTCCCTGCTACTATGGTGAGAGAACTAAATTAAATATAATCTGTCAAGTTGAGACCTAATGAAGTGTCTTGTAGCCTGGTTAGCTTCCCTCCTCACCCTCCCCCCTCCCTCATGTCCCCCTCCTCACCCCCTCCCTGGATTGATAACGTCCAGTCCAGACCTCACTTTTGGGCCGGTCGAGGATTTTTTGTTGTTGACATTGTCACGTTAGTCTATCTTCTCTTAAAGTAGGCTACACACGTTCCGCATTCTGACACCGCAGCCTCTGCATGGGTTGTACCATGTTAGGGAGTTCTCCCCTCCCAAATAGAGTTGGTTGGGTCCATAGCCTGTCTTTTCCAAAAAGTTTTCTCAGATAGGCTACGGATAGCTGGGCCGGTTGGCCCTACCGTATACGCGTCAGTGTCCAGGGAGGATGGATGGGAGCAGGGCCGGAGTGATGGCATCACTAGACAAGTTTTTACCAATTGAAAAACGATTTTACATAAAGCTCAAAAAACTATTTTGCGCTCAATTAATGGCCAAAAATGTTCGCTCGCGGGCTATGCGCGCTCGCATGAAGTGTGGAAGTCCCTATCTTGCATCACATCAAACCCATACGTCCTAGGGTTAAGCACCGAATGTTTACAACGTCTGGCTCCGTGCCTGATTAACACTCGGATCGTTAAGCAGTCTCAAATGTTATCAATATAAAAAATACGATCCCTTTCTGTAAACATGATACCCCCCAGAAAATGTCACTGCACCCCCAGTCAAAGCAGGCTGCATCCGGCCCTGTTTGGTATACAAAAAAAAGGGCCGGTCTTGGGCCTGAAACTCCCAGGCTGAAAAGTGGCCCCACTCCGGCCCTGAGTGGTTGCCAGTGAAGGGCTTTATTCTTGGTGCTTGGCTACTGTCCTGCTCACCCTGGTCTCTAAGAGGCACCTAAACATGCTGAGAACTTCCCATGAAGACATTCAGTTCAGACACTGGTGGGCTTCTGTAGCTATGTTTTATTGCTGGCAAGACTTCACTCACATAAGCCCAAGACCATGGCCCAACATGCCAGTGTGTATTAGCTATGGGAATTTCCCCTCATGTTTTAACATTTAAAGTGCTATATATATATCACACCCAACAATTAATAGTGTGCAAAGTGTATTCAAACAAAGTATTTTCCCTGATGCTAAATCAACATGCTTTTGTCATCACCTAGTGGCCAGTACAAAAAAGGTCACCATGAAAAATACCATCACCAACACAAAAACTAACAATTACACCATTCATGTGATGCCATGCAATTTTATTAAGCCATTATAAGTGCCATTTTTTTTTTTTTACGAAACATTCACCAACATGAGTCAAGTCAGAAATCTTCCCTATCCCTTCTTACATAACTTACATTTTACCCCCCCCAATGGTCCATTTAAGATTACAGGGTTTCTCATACAAACTTGTATAAAAAGGCACAATTAATGCTGGCTAAAAGCCAATACACCTGCAAAGGTCGACTTTAGAAGTCGCCAGGCCTAAAGACCAGGACCACTTCAGAACTTGACAAAAACTCGAACTGATCCGGTTCTACATCGCTTAAGACACAAATTCTTCTGACATCCCATGTCTGTCCCATCACGTGTGTGTAAACCTCCCTGTTTGTCTTCAGTTGCCATCCCTCCGAGCACACCGTGTCTCTTCAACACTTGCGGGGCTGCTGGATGCAGAAGCTCCTGGGAGAGTGAGGCTTCTCCACGGACGGGCGCAGCTTGCTGTGCCACACACTCACCGGGGTCTCCGGGAAGTCATGGCCCAACTAAACAGCAGTGAAAACCATAATGTTCAGTATACACGTACAGTATTCAATACAGTGACATCACATCCTGCATGGTTTAGTTTCCAACCAATCAAAATATTTCAGTGATTTAGAAAGAGAAACAAGATTCACTAAAGAGATTTAGTGAATCTGGATGTGTAAACCACTCCTGCCATGGCTCCAAACATCCGTTAACCATCACTAGTGGACGGTGACATTGAGGCCCTACCTTTTCCAGAGTCCCAGCCAGAAGCACACTGACTTGCTGCATCCTGTTAGCAGTGGCCGCAGACCTACAACACATTACTGGCATCAGACAACAACAGATCACATGTACGTTTCACAAGGTAACTTATCAAATTATTGCCTGCAGTATCGTTTCCTGCCAACTATAGATTTGCAAGTCCTGCAATGAACCCATTAAAGACAACCTTACACTGTGCACACACACACAGGCTAAACAGGGGGTGGGGGATTGTTCCCTGATGGGAGGTGGTACCTGGGCTTATCAGGCCTCCTGGCCTCCTTCTCAGGGTTAACATGGCTGGTGCCCTCCTCCCAGCTCTTCTTTGCCACACGCTTACCTCCAGCCTTCACTGAGACAGACACAAGAACACACCAAGACTGAGATATGACATGTGTTCTCTTTTACATGATTCTAGTCTCAGACAGACCAACTCCAGTTCCAACTCTGAACAACTCCAGTTTATGTTATCCAACAAGCTGCAACGGTTTATCAACTTATATTGACATGATGGGACACTTAAACGAGTAAACCTTGGAGGCCACGGAGTACAGAAGTTTGTTTTTATTTTATGGCATAGATGGGTTTAGTAAAAGTTATGAACCTACATCCTGTTCTTTTGCAATGCCGTCGTCTTCCACTCCAGGGATAAATGCATGACGATGAATGCCACTTTCTGCACGGTACATTACCAGAACACCATGTGCCGTTGAGGTAACCGCGGCTAGCGCCGGAAGCAGATCTGTCGGGCTACAACTTGTTTTTGTCGAGTTCAACAACCAGTAAGTGGAAAAAGACAGCAGACTAACACACAAATGTTGCTGATGAGTTAATGAGGCCTATTCTCAATTGTTATCACCATCTCAACTTCGACATGTTTTAATTATGTATACATTGCACGCGTGCTTTGCGTTTTGATGCGTATTACTGTCAATACTCTTGCGGTGTTGTACACTTTAAAGCTATTTGTTTAGTGTCCCTTCATCCGAACCTCTTCAGCTCGCTTGTCCAAACCAGAATCTTTTTAATCTTTTTCTATGGCTCTGGTCCAAAAAAGCTCTGATTTGAGCACAGTGCGTAGGCTACTGTGGTCGCACAAAGGATTCTGCACTTTGATCACGCCCGAATCCAGATACATTAAATACTTCCATTATTGCATCTCAAACGCCAGAGATTAATATCTGCAGTCTGTGCACGACAAACTATCATAAAAAAGTCATGTTTTATTATGATAACATATTAGATTACCCGTGGCTCGCACCACTTCTACCTTGCCCCTCGCAACGTGTTATCAAATGTTTGCAACATGCACGGGGGATACCCTACAGCTGTAAGCTGTTTGTAGACAAGACAATACCAACACTGCACCATACCTCTATATCAAAAGCTGCATTTCCTACCGTTAAACAATGCAAAATGTACAATCAACCTATTTTGTTGTAGACGATGCTACTGATCATAATTTCCTCGGATAAAAAAAGTTACATCTGAGACAAATGCATCTTGGTTAAAATGTACATTTACCTGCCGGAGGATGGCCAGCCTTCAGTAAATGAGTTTCCACTCCGGATTTGGATAGTTGCACCATTTTCTATTTACTCAACAAAATCAAAACAGAAGTAACTACAACGCCCACTTCAGTGTTTTTATACTGCTGCGACTACAGTGACGTCAGACAGCAGATGGAGGAAGACGCAGTACCCGCGAGAGTTAAAAAACAAACAAAACGCAGTACCCGCGAGAGTTGAGCATGGAGTGAATATGTGTGTTCGACTTCATGCAGCACCGGCGGCGCCAGCTGCCTTGAAGTTGAGAATGCCATTGGCTGCTTCAAGTCAGTCGGGCTGCAGGCGACGCCGACGCTGCATGAAGTCGAACGCACCTATTGACTTGTCTCTTAGAACAACCTTTTTACGAAGAAGGGAAATATTTCTGATCTCTCCGTAGTATATAGATTAGCGCTGGTCGCACATCCAGGTGGCAAAACCTACCCGCATTTTGAACCTTCTGATTAATAGCCCGACTCCCTAACCGCTCAGCCATCTGAGCCCCTTTTCTTATGACGACATAAGAGGAAGATTTTTCAAATCGGAGCGTTTGAGCTTTCATTTTCTCAAAGGCGGAGAAGAATACCCAGGGCTTGGTTTACATCTATCAAAAAAAATTGCCACTGGGGGGTCAAAGGCAGCCTAGGGGAACTCATATTAAAGGGGTCATTGACTGCAAAACAGACTTTACCTTACCTCACTGGACATACAGTGAACCTCAAGTCCCATTGACACCTCTTTCCTATAAAAATCTCACAATTAAAAAATGTAGCTGTAAAACGGTCGGTTTCCAAAAAGCCACCAAACTGACGCCAGTTCTCCACCTTTTTTGGCTCTGGTCTGTATCTTTGTCACGTCCCCAAATTTAGATCTCAGTGATAATTTAGCTGCGCTGCTCTGTACTTCCACGGGAATTACAAAGAAGAAAGTTTGGAAGTTTTTCAAGGATATTTAAAATGGACCACGGTTGTAAATGCAGTGTTCCAGGCTGTACAGGGAATGCTGACAATTTTCATAGTCTTCCCAAGGAACCAAAAACTCAATGGGCATGGCTGATGTTTGTCTACAAGAAGATCCCTGTAAAGTTTGACACTCAATTATTCATTTGCTCGAAACATTTCACCAAAGACAGTTTTGAAAACATTTGACAATGTAAAGCAGGATTTGCTGAGCAGCTGTTGCTGAAAAGAGGTGCTGTTCCGACCGTATGCTCATCACAACCGCAAGCTAAAAGTATGATTTTGTCGCTAATAGTTATTAGCTATACTAACGTATCCTGTATCTAGCATAGGTAGAATGTGTGACGATTTAGTTTATTGGCAATGGGGCTAATTTTATTTCATTTTCCTGACTGTGTTTCATTCGAATAAATAACCTGTGTTGTCATGTAAATCTACAATTCACGATGCATGTTTGGCTATGTTGCGTCTTTGCTCTTCAGCTTTGCTCGTTGTAAACCAACCAATCAGCGCGCAGCTCATCTATATATTCATGAGCATACCATAAAAAGAGAAAACGGCTTGTTTCATTATAGGGCTATTTCACAGGGTTGCATTAGGGCACATAAAACAGTACCCGGGCCATTTTGAGCCCAACCAATGTTACATACCCTATTCGGAGACCTTAAGGAACAGTGTGAAATGCCCTGTAAAATCAGTCAATGACCCCTTTAATGTTAAAAAATCTCCTAAAGTGAAATGTTCACGTCATGGGACCTTTAAATCGGTGTTGCCCTGAAGTGCAAAACACATCCACTAATTGTATTCAGGGGCAGTGTGTTCATATTCGGGGGAAGGTTAATCATAAAGGCTCAAGACGCACTTGTTCCGGGAGTACAACGGTACTTAGGAATGGTTCGCTTGACCCGATGTTAGTTTCCTCAAGGATCACAATGACTCTTGCTTAGAGACTTGTTGCTCTTGTGGTTAGTGGTAACTGACTTAAATTTTTGTACTCGCTGTGATATATTGTTTTTATTATTGTTGCTTGCTTATTCCACAGGTACACTTGCACTTATAGCAGTTCATGTTGTTTAATTGTAACTTGTTTAACTACATGCTCTTATGGTTCTTCCCTTTGGCACTTATTTTGGTTGTTCACAATGTGTGCTTCATGTTTTGGCTACCTCGTTGTTATGATCAGTGACCTATGCACTTTGTAAAGCTCTCTCTTGGAAGTCGCTTTGGATAAAAGCGTCTGCTAAATGAATAAATGTAAATGTAAATATTGGGAGTGTGGGTGGGGTAGTGTGTGTGTTTTGCACTTCAGGGTATATAAGATATCTTCAAGGTCACAAATGCCATCAATACACAACTCATTTAAAAAACAAAAGTGAACTTTTATTATCTTCTCATGTTTGAGTTATGATGATGTTTTCCCATGTCTCTTTACGTCTTCATTTATTTATATATCTATAGAGATCTTTAACATGGTGCAAGGTTTAACTAGTGCAGCTCAGCACAAACCAGATGACATGTTTTTGTATTTACAATAAAATGAAGGAAATGTACAAGTCTCCATGGAAACAACAACAACACGTCAACACTGAGCACAGATACAGGTTGATCCCTCTGTACAACCTAACATCATTAGATTTACTATTATTATTATTACTACTCTTTTTACAGACATGAGTTCATGATCCATTTTGGTCTAAGCACATACACATACACATCTGCCAACTTGACTCTTTACCTCAAACCTTTCAACACATGACTCACACCTTCACCATGCTACCAAAGCTACGTGTGTCAAAAGAACGTCCCTCTAGATGGAGCCGGCTGCCCTCACACACAACCAGACACAGGATTCCATCTTCCCTTTAAAACAACATAAAACCCAACATTCCTTGATTTCCTTCTTTGGCTCACATTCCCCTGCGCCCTCTGCTGCTCCGCTTGCTTGGACCCCCTTACAGTCATATTCACTTTCAAAACAAACACACAAATCAAAAGTTCAAGGAAGAGTTTGTTCTACTGTGGGCCCCCTACTCACTCCAGCGCAGGTTCCCTCTCAGGAATCAGTTCTCTCCCCCACACAATTCATGTCTGTAACCATTTGCGTGACTGTATGTAAACTGCCCCTTGACCTGCCCCGTGGAGAGGGTGGTGGGGTATCTTCCCTCCCCGGCCCTCTCCTGGAGCGCACCTACACCCAGGAGTCAGGGGAGCCAGGGTATTGCTCCGCCCGGTAAGAAGGTCTCCTAGTGCTGGAGTAGAAGTCCACGTAGTTGCTGGTGGACTTGAGTCCGTGAGACTGGGAGCTGTAGTCCGAGGTGGGGGGGTAAGTGATGACCTCGTCCATGTAGGGGTCGTCGTAGCCGTGCGGAGACTGCAGGTACATTCTGTAGGTGTCGTAGTTCCTGCGGCCAGGCTCCTCTGTGTAGTACACCTGCTGGGGCTGGACAACGCAGGCAGCCATGTTAGGGAGGGCTAAACACTCAGACATACATTTCATCAGTTTTTGAATCTTTGCAGAGCTAACCCTTCTTCTTCTTACCCTGGAAAATAATGGATCAGAAACCAACAATGTGGCAACACTGTTTGATTTTACAGAAATACAAGCTTTTTAATTTTGATAGTTTTATGAAGTTCGCTTTTGCAGTAAATTGCACACTATGCAGTAAATTGTATTTGCCTAACTTTTTAGAAAGGTCTGACCAGGGACTGGGGTTGCAAATTAGCCTATTGGCTAAAAACCTTTTATGCAACACATCTACAACATTATCTATGTATGTAATAATGTGTGCTGCATTGCCCCTGACAAATAAACAAATAAAAAAAAATTAACTCAGTTTTTGAAATGTTTCCAAACCAAATCATATTTGGCCAGCGTGCATAAACAAAGAATAACTTGGCAGTTTGAAAATCTAGCGACAAGAGATAGTTGTGTGCCCTGACTAGGTTACTGGCCTGGTCTGAGGCAGACCTGAGAACACAGCCCACTTAACCCTTCCTCTTCATCATCCTCCCTTTCTCTTTCCATCCCCCCTCCCCCGCCTGTTTGACTGAGTGCACATGGTCGAGCCCAGACAACGACAGCGGGCTGAGACAGCGGCAGGCCCATCCCTGTCCCAGCCGTCACATCCACTCTGCCGCACACAAAGGCTGACGGGTCCTGGGCTGCGCCCAACCCTCTCATCCATCCACTGGAATATGTGTCCGTCTCTTTGAGTTAGCCCAGTGGGCTAAAACAGGCCGCCGCCCCGGCCCACTGTGTGTGGCGGAGACGATGCCAGAAGACTGGAGCAGCTGGACTCACCTGAGGTCTCCTGGCTTCCTCTCTGGTAGGGGAGGAGTAGGATGCTACGTAGTAAGGGGAAGGCTTCCCAGACCCTGCAACACAAGGGATTACATGTGAGCCTACACATGGAGGACTCTGGCTGTGAAACTGGATTCAGCAGTTACCACAGTACTCCATTATATTGGATCCCAACACATAGCCTCCGGGCTGGGGTCTGAATGGGACAAAGGCCCGGCTATACAGGATGGATTGGATAGAGATGTAGCACAACCTGCAGAGTTACAGAACTGTGCTGCAGCGAGTTATTGTTTGCTAAGCCCCTGGGAGGATATTTTCCTTTAGCAGATTCTTTCCGACCAGCAGAATCCATAAACTGATTTTCCACTGGCTTCTCAGCATGGATGATTTTATAGGCAGACTGGTGGATGTTTCTCAGTATGTAGACAGAGAGACAGGACGCTGGGAGACTGGTTAGCAGGATGAGAAACAGACAGACAGACAGGCAGGCAGACAATAGAAAGGAAGGCAGACAGGCAGGGAGGGAGGGAGGGAGGGAGACAGGTAGGCAGGCAGGGAGACCAGCTGACAGATAGGCTGAAAGACAGGCCAGCAAAGCAGTCAGTCAGTCAAGGTAGGTGTGCAGACAGGCAGGCTGAAGGGGTAGGGGTGTGGTGCCCGCTCTGTGCCCCGGTGAGACGGGTACTCCTGGCATTGGTCTGTCCCCCCTCCCCCTCCAGGGTTTAACAATGGCAGCTTTGTGGTTGGTGCCCAGCATGAGAGACTCCTAATGGACACAATCCAGCCTCCAAACCAGCCTCTATCACTGCACAGCCTCCAAACCAGCCAGGGGATCTTGGATTGGATTGAGCAGAGAGTGAAGCTCTCCCTGGTAGCCTCGTTCAGTATGTGTCTCACACAGGCTGATGTGAGGGTTAACAGACGTGGCTGTGTTTGGATCCAGCCCAGGCCAGTCTCAGCAAGGGTTCCCCTCTCTTTCCTCTGCCTTCCCTCTCATATTCTCATCTCATGCGTTCACTTTTCAATAAAGAAAATGTAAACATACACTGTGAATATACGTCTGAGTTTAGCTTTAGTGGGCAGTATGCTCACCTGTATGTTGACCTTTATGTACATTGTTGTCCCCTTGGTAGTTATAAAGTTGCATAGTGGGCTGTGTCCTCTGGTAGTCTGAGCGCTGCTCCTTGATGCCCAGGACAGCAGGAGACGAGGTGGCGCTGCCGGCTGAGGAGAACACAGAACACAGGTCAGGAGAACACAGGTCAGGAGAACACAGGTCAGGAGAACACAGAGCACAGGTCAGGAGAACACAGAGCACAGGTCAGGAGAACACAGGTCAGGACAACACAGAGCACAGGTCAGGAGAACACAGAGCACAGGTCAGGAGAACACAGAGCACAGGTCAGGAGAACACAGGTCAGGAGAACACAGAGCACAGGTCAGGAGAACACAGGTCAGGAGAACACAGAGCACAGGTCAGGAGAACACAGGTCAGGAGAACACAGAGCACAGGTCAGGACAACACAGAGCACAGGTCAGGAGAACACAGGTCAGGAGAACACAGAGCACAGGTCAGGAGAACACAGGTCAGGAGAACACAGAGCACAGGTCAGGAGAACACAGGTCAGGAGAACACAGAGCACAGGTCAGGACAACACAGAGCACAGGTCAGGAGAACACAGGTCAGGAGAACACAGAGCACAGGTCAGGAGAACACAGGTCAGGACAACACAGAGCACAGGTCAGGAGAACACAGAGCACAGGTCAGGAGAACACAGAGCACAGGTCAGGAGAACACAGAGCACAGGTCAGGAGAACACAGAGCACAGGTCAGGAGAACACAGGTCAGGACAACACAGAGCACAGGTCAGGAGAACACAGGTCAGGACAACACAGAGCACAGGTCAGGAGAACACAGAACACAGGTCAGGAGAACACAGAGCACAGGTCAGGAGAACACAGGTCAGGACAACACAGAGCACAGGTCAGGAGAACACAGAGCACAGGTCAGGAGAACACAGAACACAGGTCAGGAGAACACAGAGCACAGGTCAGGAGAACACAGAGCACAGGTCAGGAGAACACAGAGCACAGGTCAGGAGAACACAGGTCAGGACAACACAGAGCACAGGTCAGGAGAACACAGAACACAGGTCAGGAGAACACAGAGCACAGGTCAGGAGAACACAGAACACAGGTCAGGAGAACACAGGTCAGGAGAACACACAACACAGGTCAGGACAACACAGAGCACAGGTCAGGAGAACACAGAGCACAGGTCAGGAGAACACAGAACACAGGTCAGGAGAACACAGGTCAGGAGAACACACAACACAGGTCAGGACAACACAGAGCACAGGTCAGGAGAACACAGGTCAGGAGAACACAGGTCAGGAGAACACAGGTCAGGAGAACACAGAACACAGGTCAGGAGAACACAGGACACAGGTCAGGAGAACACAGGTCAGGAGAACACAGACCACAGGTCAGGAGAACACAGAGCACAGGTCAGGAGAACACAGGTCAGGAGAACACAGGTCAGGACAACACAGAGCACAGGTCAGGACAACACAGAGCACAGGTCAGGAGAACACAGGTCAGGACAACACAGAGCACAGGTCAGGACAACACAGGTCAGGAGAACACAGAACACAGGTCAGGAGAACACAGAGCACAGGTCAGGAGAACACAGAACACAGGTCAGGAGAACACAGGTCAGGACAACACAGAGCACAGGTCAGGAGAACACAGGTCAGGACAACACAGAGCACAGGTCAGGAGAACACAGAACACAGGTCAGGAGAACACAGAGCACAGGTCAGGACAACACAGAGCACAGGTCAGGAGAACACAGGTCAGGACAACACAGAGCACAGGTCAGGAGAACACAGAACACAGGTCAGGAGAACACAGAGCACAGGTCAGGAGAACACAGAGCACAGGTCAGGAGAACACAGAGCACAGGTCAGGAGAACACAGAGCACAGGTCAGGAGAACACAGGTCAGGAGAACACACAACACAGGTCAGGACAACACAGAGCACAGGTCAGGAGAACACAGGTCAGGAGAACACAGGTCAGGAGAACACAGGTCAGGAGAACACAGAACACAGGTCAGGAGAACACAGGACACAGGTCAGGAGAACACAGGTCAGGAGAACACACAACACAGGTCAGGACAACACAGAGCACAGGTCAGGAGAACACAGGTCAGGAGAACACAGGTCAGGAGAACACAGGTCAGGAGAACACAGAACACAGGTCAGGAGAACACAGGACACAGGTCAGGAGAACACAGGTCAGGAGAACACAGACCACAGGTCAGGAGAACACAGAGCACAGGTCAGGAGAACACAGGTCAGGAGAACACAGGTCAGGACAACACAGAGCACAGGTCAGGACAACACAGAGCACAGGTCAGGAGAACACAGGTCAGGACAACACAGAGCACAGGTCAGGAGAACACAGGTCAGGACAACACAGAGCACAGGTCAGGACAACACAGGTCAGGAGAACACAGAGCACAGGTCAGGAGAACACAGGTCAGGAGAACACAGAGCACAGGTCAGGAGAACACAGGTCAGGACAACACAGAGCACAGGTCAGGACAACACAGAGCACAGGTCAGGAGAACACAGGTCAGGACAACACAGAGCACAGGTCAGGAGAACACAGAACACAGGTCAGGAGAACACAGAGCACAGGTCAGGAGAACACAGAACACAGGTCAGGAGAACACAGGTCAGGAGAACACAGGTCAGGAGAACACACAACACAGGTCAGGACAACACAGAGCACAGGTCAGGAGAACACAGAGCACAGGTCAGGAGAACACAGAGCACAGGTCAGGAGAACACAGAGCACAGGTCAGGAGAACACAGAGCACAGGTCAGGAGAACACAGGTCAGGACAACACAGAGCACAGGTCAGGAGAACACAGGTCAGGAGAACACAGAGCACAGGTCAGGAGAACACACAACACAGGTCAGGACAACACAGAGCACAGGTCAGGAGAACACAGAACACAGGTCAGGAGAACACAGGTCAGGAGAACACACAACACAGGTCAGGACAACACAGAGCACAGGTCAGGAGAACACAGGTCAGGAGAACACAGGTCAGGAGAACACAGGTCAGGAGAACACAGAACACAGGTCAGGAGAACACAGGACACAGGTCAGGAGAACACAGGTCAGGAGAACACAGACCA
Organism: Osmerus eperlanus; assembly: GCF_963692335.1. Classification (NCBI taxonomy): domain Eukaryota; kingdom Metazoa; phylum Chordata; class Actinopteri; order Osmeriformes; family Osmeridae; genus Osmerus; species Osmerus eperlanus. Next base: position 23,370,163 of record NC_085020.1, read on the forward strand.
CAGGTCAGGACAACACAGAGCACAGGTCAGGAGAACACAGGTCAGGAGAACACAGAACACAGGTCAGGAGAACACAGGACACAGGTCAGGAGAACACAGGTCAGGAGAACACACAACACAGGTCAGGACAACACAGAGCACAGGTCAGGAGAACACAGGTCAGGAGAACACAGAACACAGGTCAGGAGAACACAGGACACAGGTCAGGAGAACACAGGTCAGGAGAACACACAACACAGGTCAGGACAACACAGAGCACAGGTCAGGAGAACACAGGTCAGGAGAACACAGAACACAGGTCAGGAGAACACAGGACACAGGTCAGGAGAACACAGGTCAGGAGAACACACAACACAGGTCAGGACAACACAGAGCACAGGTCAGGAGAACACAGGTCAGGAGAACACAGAACACAGGTCAGGAGAACACAGGACACAGGTCAGGAGAACACAGGTCAGGAGAACACACAACACAGGTCAGGACAACACAGAGCACAGGTCAGGAGAACACAGGTCAGGAGAACACAGAACACAGGTCAGGAGAACACAGGACACAGGTCAGGAGAACACAGGTCAGGAGAACACACAACACAGGTCAGGACAACACAGAGCACAGGTCAGGAGAACACAGGTCAGGAGAACACAGAACACAGGTCAGGAGAACACAGGACACAGGTCAGGAGAACACAGGTCAGGAGAACACACAACACAGGTCAGGACAACACAGAGCACAGGTCAGGAGAACACAGGTCAGGAGAACACAGAACACAGGTCAGGAGAACACAGGACACAGGTCAGGAGAACACAGGTCAGGAGAACACACAACACAGGTCAGGACAACACAGAGCACAGGTCAGGAGAACACAGGTCAGGAGAACACAGAACACAGGTCAGGAGAACACAGGACACAGGTCAGGAGAACACAGGTCAGGAGAACACACAACACAGGTCAGGACAACACAGAGCACAGGTCAGGAGAACACAGGTCAGGAGAACACAGAACACAGGTCAGGAGAACACAGGACACAGGTCAGGAGAACACAGGTCAGGAGAACACACAACACAGGTCAGGACAACACAGAGCACAGGTCAGGAGAACACAGGTCAGGAGAACACAGAACACAGGTCAGGAGAACACAGGACACAGGTCAGGAGAACACAGGTCAGGAGAACACACAACACAGGTCAGGACAACACAGAGCACAGGTCAGGAGAACACAGGTCAGGACAACACAGAGCACAGGTCAGGACAACACAGAGCACAGGTCAGGAGAACACAGGTCAGGACAACACAGAGCACAGGTCAGGAGAACACAGAACACAGGTCAGGAGAACACAGAACACAGGTCAGGAGAACACAGGACACAGGTCAGGAGAACACAGGTCAGGAGAACACACAACACAGGTCAGGACAACACAGAGCACAGGTCAGGAGAACACAGGTCAGGAGAACACAGGTCAGGAGAACACAGGTCAGGAGAACACAGAACACAGGTCAGGAGAACACAGGACACAGGTCAGGAGAACACAGGTCAGGAGAACACAGACCACAGGTCAGGAGAACACAGAGCACAGGTCAGGAGAACACAGGTCAGGAGAACACAGGTCAGGACAACACAGAGCACAGGTCAGGACAACACAGAGCACAGGTCAGGAGAACACAGGTCAGGACAACACAGAGCACAGGTCAGGAGAACACAGGTCAGGACAACACAGAGCACAGGTCAGGACAACACAGGTCAGGAGAACACAGAGCACAGGTCAGGAGAACACAGGTCAGGAGAACACAGAGCACAGGTCAGGAGAACACAGGTCAGGACAACACAGAGCACAGGTCAGGACAACACAGAGCACAGGTCAGGAGAACACAGGTCAGGACAACACAGAGCACAGGTCAGGAGAACACAGAACACAGGTCAGGAGAACACAGAGCACAGGTCAGGAGAACACAGAACACAGGTCAGGAGAACACAGGTCAGGAGAACACAGGTCAGGAGAACACACAACACAGGTCAGGACAACACAGAGCACAGGTCAGGAGAACACAGAGCACAGGTCAGGAGAACACAGAGCACAGGTCAGGAGAACACAGAGCACAGGTCAGGAGAACACAGAGCACAGGTCAGGAGAACACAGGTCAGGACAACACAGAGCACAGGTCAGGAGAACACAGGTCAGGAGAACACAGAGCACAGGTCAGGAGAACACACAACACAGGTCAGGACAACACAGAGCACAGGTCAGGAGAACACAGAACACAGGTCAGGAGAACACAGGTCAGGAGAACACACAACACAGGTCAGGACAACACAGAGCACAAGGTCAGGAGAACACAGGTCAGGAGAACACAGGTCAGGAGAACACAGGTCAGGAGAACACAGAACACAGGTCAGGAGAACACAGGACACAGGTCAGGAGAACACAGGTCAGGAGAACACAGACCCACAGGTCAGGAGAACACAGAGCACAGGTCAGGAGAACACAGGTCAGGAGAACAGCCACAGGTCAGGAGAACACAGGTCAGGAGAACACAGGTCAGGACAACACAGAGCACAGGTCAGGACAACACAGAGCACAGGTCAGGAGAACACAGGTCAGGACAAGACACAGAGCACAGGTCAGGACAAACACAGAGCACAGGTCAGGAGAACACAGGTCAGGACAACACAGAGCACAGGTCAGGACAACACAGGTCAGGAGAACAGAACACAAGGTCAGGAGAACACAGAGCACAGGTCAGGACAACACAGAGCACAGGTCAGGAGAACACAGGTCAGGACAACACAGAGCACAGGTCAGGACAACACAGGTCAGGACAACACAGAACACAGGTCAGGACAACACAGAGCACAGGTCAGGAGA
>NC_085020.1:23373223-23402036 GCF_963692335.1 Osmerus eperlanus
GAGGAGGAGGAGAGAGAGAGAGTCAGTCAGCATTTGGGATGTATATGTAATGTATTTGTACTGCTGTTCACTTCCTCCAGTGTGACCTAGAGAACAAGGTGTACTATTTTACTGAGAGGGAAATATGTTGACTCAGCTTGAGCTTCACTGAAGAAGTTGGAGAATGTGTGCTTTATACATTACCCTGCCGTCTAAACACACAATGCATGCTCTATCTCTCTGTGTCCCTCACTCTCCCTCCCCCTCTCTCCTTTCCTCCCTCCCTCCCTCCCCCTCTCTCCCTCCCCCTCTCTCCTTTCCTCCCTCCCTCCCTCCCTCCCCCTCTCTCCCTCCCCTCTCTCCTTTCCTCCTCCCTCCCTCCCTCCCCCTCTCTCCTTTCCTCCCTCCCTCCCTCCCCCTCCCTCCCTCCCTCCCTCCCCCTCTCTCCTTTCCTCCCTCCCCCTCTCTCCTTTCCTCCCTCCCCCTCTCTCCTTTCCTCCCTCCCTCCCTCCCCCTCCCTCCCTCCCTCCCTCCCTCCCCCTCTCTCAGTATCTGTAGATCAGTGTTCAGTGTATGCAGAATGAATGCTCACCACAGGCAGCCTCTAATGCAGCATCCAAACTGCAGCTACATGCACAACGTGTTCTGACCCCGATCCACACCCTGCTCTGTCACTGGTGTTCTGACCCCGATCCACACCCTGCTCTGTCACTGGTAGATCTTGTGTGCGAGTGTGTGCACATGAGTTTGTGCTTGTGTGTATGTGTGTGTGTATGCACATGAGTCTGTGTGTGTGCATGAGTCCATCTGCGTGTGTGTGCGCGTGCGTGTCCCCACCTATGAGCTCCTTGTTCCTGCTGTCCAGGGCCATGTTCCTGAGGGCCGTGGCCACGGAGCAGACCACACGGTCGTTATCCATCCTCAGCAGCTCCACCAGGATGGGCAGGCCCTTCTCCTTACGCACCGCCGCACGGATGTACGCCGCAAACTACAGAGGAGAGGGAGGGAGGCAGACATTCAGCATCTATAGCATTTATGCTGCCTATAACCTCCTCTACAGGGAGAGGGAGGGGCGGGGAGAGACAGAGAGACAGGGAGACAGAGAGAGAGACAGAGAGAGACAGAGACAGACAGAGACAGAGACAGACAGAGACAGACAGAGACAGACAGAGACAGACAGAGACAGAGACAGCCAGTAGTAATATACTCACAGAAGAAGCCTACCACTGACACATACTCTCTACATCCCCCTTTCCTCTCAGGACAGATGGTCTAACCCGTCTCTCCTCTACCCAGGACAGGTGTGGGGTCTAACCCTCTCTACCCAGGACAGGTGTGGGGTCTAACCCTCTCTCCTCTACCCAGGACAGGTGTGGGGTCTAACCCTCTCTCCTCTACCCAGGACAGGTGTAGGGTCTAACCCTCTCTCCTCTACCCAGGACAGGTGTAGGGTCTAACCCCCTCTCCTCTACCCAGGACAGGTGTAGGGTCTCCCTACCTTCCAGTTGCCAGCAGACAGGTTCTGCAGGGAGCCGGCGGAGCCCTCCAGGGTGGCAGGGTTGGAGCTCTCGGCCAGCAGGCCCAGGTAAGGCTTCACCACAGCCGGGTGCCACAGCATCTCAGCCCCCTTAGGAGACTTGGAGAAGCCAGGGATGGGTCCCACGCCGTCCCACTGGAGACACACAAACACACCTTAATTAAGTTCTATGAGCCCTCAGGGGGTCCAGCCCTCAGGGGGTCCAGCCCTCAGGGGGTCCAGCCCTCAGGGGGTCCAGCCCTCAGGGGGTCCAGCCCTCAGGGGGTCCAGCCCTCAGGGGGTCCAGCCCTCAGGGGGTCCAGCCCTCAGGGGGTCCAGCCCTCAGGGGGTCCAGCCCTCAGGGGGTCCAGCCCTCAGGGGGTCCAGCCCTCAGGGGGTCCAGCCCTCAGGGGGTCCAGCCCTCAGGGGGTCCAGCCCTCAGGGGGTCCAGCCCTCAGGGGGTCCAGCCCTCAGGGGGTCCAGCCCTCAGGGGGTCCAGCCCTCAGGGGGTCCAGCCCTCAGGGGGTCCAGCCCTCAGGGGGTCCAGCCCTCAGGGGGTCCAGCCCTCAGGGGGTCCAGCCCTCAGGGGGTCCAGCCCTCAGGGGGTCCAGCCCTCAGGGGGTCCAGCCCTCAGGGGGTCCAGCCCTCAGGGGGTCCAGCCCTCAGGGGGTCCAGCCCTCAGGGGGTCCAGCCCTCAGGGGGTCCAGCCCTCAGGGGGTCCAGCCCTCAGGGGGTCCAGCCCTCAGGGGGTCCAGCCCTCAGGGGGTCCAGCTGATCTGTCAGTTTAGCAGTAATCCCACACATCTCACCTGGAACCTGTGGAAGAAATTGGGATTTCCTGTGTGCTTACATTATTCACTCATCAATAGAAGTAGTCATTGGATACTAGTTAGTACGTTCTCATGTAAGCTTGCTATTAATAAGAGTATATTGTGTCTATGTGTCAGGTTAATAGATGTTCGGGTTCAGGAGAAAGTACTGGCTAAACGTCCCTTGTCATGACTACAAGGAGAGCTCCAACTATGAACACTCTAGTCTGAGAGTTGTCATGTGTTGGGAGCAGTGAATCTCTTCCTCTGAGACTGTTGTAACGTCATTACTGCCTGACTGTCACTATCTATGTTTACATTCTTGTGCCCTATAAAATATGGTCCTCCGGCCTTCAGAGCTGAGAGAAACATGATTGAGACCTAAGCCTGGTGTTGTGTTGTCATTTATTGTCAGAGGTCTGGTTTTCTCTCCCAATCTGCAGATTGATAAATACGTATTAAAATCCAGAACTCAACTGAACTTAATCACTCCGTTTATGAAGAGACGGACAAAACACTTTCTTCATCAAACCTCTGTAGCTCCCAGACACACACACACACACCTGGTCCTCCTGCACCTCCTTCTTCTTCCTCCTCTTCTTGCGGCCCCAGCAGCTGGAGTCTTCCTCCTTACTGGAGCCGTCGCTCCCCAGCCCCGCCTCCTTCCCCAGCAGACCCTCCCCCTCCTGTCCCCCCTGCAGCCGAGGCAGCTCCAGCTCCAGCCTGTACGACAGGTTCCTCAGCGTGCAGATACAGTTCTCCACTATCTACACACGCAAGGGGGGGGGGGCGACAGAGTGAAAGAAAGTGACAGAGAGTGAAAAAGAGAAGAGAGAGCATGTGAAAGATGATAGGAGAAAGAAAAGGTGAAAGAGAAATATAGAGTAGAGAGAGAGAGGGGGAAATAGAAGAATGAGAGAACATGTCAAAGAGAGAGAACACGTGTAAAAGAGCTAGTGAGGCTAACCCCTCGCCTGCCTGCCTGCCTGCCTGCGAGTGTGTCTGCCTGTGAGTGTGTCTGCCTGTGAGTGTGTCCAGGCACACTGCTATGCTACATTGTTCATTAAGTATGGAGGACACAGTCCGATAACAGATTAGAGAGGCTTCACTTGGAGATTTGAACTCTGACAAATGGATTTAATTCCTCGCTAAAATATGTTTGCCGGTTGACTAAAGGTATTAAATAAAATGATACACCACGGACATTGTGTATCTGTGAACTTATTTGAGACGTTAACAGTTTAGTTTATGCTGCTTAGTAGAGTTGGGTTACACAGACGTCTAACTGGCTAGGTAGCATTCTTACAGACTACAACCATCATGTATTAACATGTTTATTTAGTTGGCGTGTGTGTGTGTGTAGACCTTGCTGTCGAAGTCAGAGGTGTTGACGCAGGCTTTGATGACGTAGAGCAGGGAGTCCACCAGACCGTCACAGGAGCGCATCTGCCTCCTGGCCTCCTCACCTGCAGAGCTCAGGTTCCTGTCAGACACACCACACAGCACACAATGGAGGTTGTTTTAGACACAGTAAAACAAGCAGCCAGAAGCAGCACAACAACATGAGGGTTTTAGAGGATGTCGAGATGTTGGAGTCAGGTGGCTGAGCGGTGAGGGAATCGGGCTAGTAATCCGAAGGTTGCCAGTTCGATTCCCGGTCATGCCAACTGACGTTGTGTCCTTGGGCAAGGCACTTCACCCTACTTGCCTCGGGGAGAATGTCCCTGTACTTACTGTAAGTCGCTCTGGATAAGAGCGTCTGCTAAATGACTAAATGTAAATGTTTACAGCGTGCTGCGTTAGAGCATGTTGAGATGTTTACAGCGTGCTGAGTTAGAGCATGTCGAGATGTTTACAGCGTGCTGAGTTAGAGCATGTCGAGATGTTTACAGCGTGCTGAGTTAGAGCATGTCGAGATGTTTACAGCGTGCTGAGTTAGAGCATGTCGAGATGTTTACAGCGTGCTGAGTTAGAGCATGTTGAGATGTTTACAGCGTGCTGAGTTAGAGCATGTTGAGATGTTTACAACGTGCTGAGTTAGAGCATGTTGAGATGTTTACAGCGTGCTGCGTTAGAGCATGTTGAGATGTTTACAGCGTGCTGCGTTAGAGCATGTTGAGATGTTTACAGCGTGCTGAGTTAGAGCATGTTGAGATGTTTACAGCGTGCTGCGTTAGAGCATGTTGAGATGTTTACAGTGTGCTGCGTTAGAGCATGTTGAGATGTTTACAGCGTGCTGCGTTTGAGCATGTTGAGACGTTTACAGCGTGCTGCGTTAGAGCATGTTGAGATGTTTACAGCGTGCTGCGTTAGAGCATGTTGAGATGTTTACAGCGTGCTGCGTTAGAGCATGTCGAGATGTTTACAGCGTGCTGCGTTAGAGCATGTTGAGATGTTTACAGCGTGCTGCGTTACAGCATGTCGAGATGTTTACAGCGTGCTGAGTTAGAGCATGTCGAGATGTTTACTGCGTGCTGAGTTAGAGCATGTCGAGATGTTTACAGCGTGCTGAGTTAGAGCATGTCGAGATGTTTACAGCGTGCTGAGTTAGAGCATGTTGAGATGTTTACAGCGTGCTGAGTTAGAGCATGTTGAGATGTTTACAGCGTGCTGAGTTAGAGCATGTTGAAATGTTTACAGCGTGCTGAGTTAGAGCATGTTGAGATGTTTACAGCGTGCTGCGCACAGGTGGGATCCATTCTGCATGAGTTCTGTGTGTGCAGAGCGAGGCCATTCTGAACGATCTGCTGGCCACATGAGGGACTAAGAAGTCCCGTGTCTGAAGGCTGATCAGACAGCCAACTCCTCTGACACCTTCAGAGAGCAGAGCTGGGAGGAGGAAGGAACACACACAGCCGTGACCTCATCAGTGGGCGTGTCATGTTCGCCACGTTGGAAGGAGAGGAGGCAACAATGTTGAAGAGTGCAATAGAGCACAGTAGAGTTTAGTAAAGAGTAGAGAGGGTATAGTAGAGTCCTCGTCAAGTACTCATCAATGATGCAAACCTATTTTTGAAAACAAATCTGAAATATTGTTTAAAACTTTCAAAACTTTGTTTGCCAACCTTCCCCCCCAAAAAAAATCTCCACACACAGTGAGAGGAGAGAGGAGAACAAAGAAGGCTTAAAACAGAGTAAAGTAAAGCAGAGCAAAATAGGGTACAGTAGAGTTGAGTCCTCAATCATCTGAAAAAAGATTGTGCAGTGGTCAGGGCCGGTCCTTCCTACAGGCGACATAGGCAGCCGCCTAGGGCGGCATGAAGAGGGGGGTGGCATTTTCCCAAGTGCATCCATTAACTAACCCTCCCGCACTACCAGAAGAGGGCGCCAACCGCGCCACATCATATCTCCGTGTTGTGGTTGGGGGGGGGGGGGGGGGGGGGGGTTCTTGTGATAAATCTTGCCTAGGGCACCAAATGTGCTAGGACCGGTACTGGCAGTGGTCTTCCAACAAACCCTAATGCTTGGTGACAATGTGCTCATGTCCCAGCCCAGGGCTGCAGTAGCACACAGCCTCCACCAGGGAGCGTCAGCACGCAGGGGAGCGTTACCTCAGGCAGCCTGTGGTGTTCCTTAGGACCAGAGACGAGTGGAACTTCAGCTTGTGGTCGTCGTCGAACGTGGAACTGCTCCAGCCAGAATGAGGGATTATCACAGTGTTGGTCATCGTCGTTAAGGCATCCCGAATGATTGTCATTTTCACTGGATCACATGAGGACAGGTTCCACAGCACCCCTGTGGAGTCATACACACACACACAAACATATAATGAAGAGACATGCACCCCAAGGCCTGGTTGTGTCAGCTGTCGTGTACAGTTAGCCTAGCCCTCCAGAAGCACTGGGGCGCTAGGCTTTTTATAGCTCAGTGGTCACACACACACACATAGCCACACACACACATACATACGCACACAGCCACACACAATATCTCAACACGGGGCACTATGTGAAACCTGCCCCAGCACAACGTCCTCCAGGCTTCCTGAGCAGAAGCCATATGGTCGAGGCGACGACACTGAACAACAAACTAGATTCCACTCCTCACAGCCTGGTATGGTCTCATCACCTCCCTGCTCCTCCTCACAGCCTGGTATGGCCTCATCACCCCCCTGCTCCTCCTCACAGCCTGGTATGGCCTCATCACCCCCCTGCTCCTCCTCACAGCCTGGTATGGCCTCATCACCCCCCTGCTCCTCCTCACAGCCTGGTATGGCCTCATCACCCCCCTGCTCCTCCTCACAGCCTGGTATGGTCTCATCACCTCCCTGCTCCTCCTCACAGCCTGGTATGGCCTCATCACTTCCCTGCTCCTCCTCAGCTCTGAGGTAGCCAGTGACGTGGCTGAGGATTAGCCAGCATGTAGCGTGATTAGCTGGCTGAGCCGTAGCCTAGGTTGAAGTCTGCAGGGTTCTGCTAACCTTGGAGTCTACTGCTGCAGCTCCTGCACACACACACACGCAGGTATGCACAAAGGAACGCTTCCATGCATGCGGGCACACACACACACTCAGGACTGCAGACGCAGCACATGGAGCTCTATACCTCTCTCTCTCTCGCTGACTGGATCATCTCTTAAAAGGTGTGCGTTTGTGTGTGTGTGTGAGAGAGAGAGAGAACAAGGTGTGTAAAAGAATGTGCTTATGTGTGAGTGTACATGTGAAAAAAAAGTGTGAGAGAGAGAGATAGAGAGGGAGAGAGAGAGAAGAGAGAGGAGAGAGAAGAGAGGAGACAGAGAGGAGAGACAGAGAGGAAAAGAGAGAGGGAGAGAGACAGAGAGAGCTCATAAGCAGTTCTAGCTAGTTTCTTTGAGCTCTCTTAAGTCTACCACACTGCCTGTGAGCCTGGCGATGCTCTCGTTCATCGCTCCTCCAATTAAACCAATAGAGATGATAATAGGGCTCTGGGGTGCTGTTGAGCTTGGATGCCAAAAAAGAACGAGAGACTTCCACAAACATGCCTCTTCCCATCCCTGCAGCACCCCCTGGTCCTGCACACTTCATTAAAACACCATCAACACCACAAAGGCATTGTTCTAGAGAAGACAGAGGGGGCTTCTGATTTCTGCTCATTCTAAACAGGCTATTAAGATGAATCCCCCTGCTTTCCCAGCGCCTGGCTCCTGCTAGCTGGCCAGTTATCATTCAGCCTGCTTATCTGTGGTCTGGGTTAGGGTTATCTGTGGTCTGCAGTAGAGGAAAGCATACTGAGCCAATCCCCTCTCCAGCCCCCCCTCTCCAGCCCCCCCTCTCCAGCTCTAGAGTTTCTGTATGTGTATATTGATGCCAGACTCAAACGCAGTAGCCCGAGGCTAACATGACTCTGACACCACAGTCAACCATCAGACCAACCCACCAACCCAACACGGTTTGAAGAGCAGCCTGGATAGATGATGGTGTATCCCCCTTTATCTACTTCTATGAGACAGAGAGACAGAGAGATAGAGAGATAGAGAGAGAGAGAGACAGAGCGATAGAGAAACAGATGGAGAGAGAGATACAGAAAGGGAGAGCTTGGGAGAGAGCCAGAGAGAGATGGGATAAGACTGGGTGGTGTCTCTTTGACTCGGAGTCACTGATGCGGCTAAAAGACTCATTCTGTCCATAATTAAATCTTCAGTGAGCTCGTTATTCAGTTACTGTCTGCTTGAATGAAGTGAAGCCAGGGTGCCCCATAACATCTGCCTGGAGCTGGGCTGAGCCAGGCACTGGGACGAGCTCTGATTGGGTGGAAGCAGGGTGCGGTCCATCAACATCAAGCTCTGATTGGCTGTCGGGTATGGGTCAGGTGGGAAGGGGGCTATCCAGAGCGATGCAGAGCTAGGCTGTAGTCTGGATGAAACCTGACAACAGTGAACCCAGCAGTGTGCACTCACAAGCCCCCTTACAACCATGACAACCACAACAGGACATGACCTGAGGTGTAAAGCGACCACTTCTACGCCAGACTTGTCACGTGTAATTCCTCTTGTGGCCAGCAGGGGCCGACACACCAGAGCAGAGAGGGCCAGGCAGGGGGTCTGTTCCAGCTCCTCCACCCTGCGGCTCCATACTGAGGGGCTGGAGAAGGGGGGCCGTCCGAGACGCCGGCCCACGCCAGGGCTCCTGGAGCAGGGCTGCAGCTCTGCTGACCACACCCTCAACCCTGGAGCAGGGCTGCAGCTCTGCTGACCACACCCTCAACCCTGGAGCAGGGCTGCAGCTCTGCTGACCAAACCCTCAACCCTGGAGCAGGGCTGCAGCTCTGCTGACCAAACCCTCAACCCTGGAGCAGGGCTGCAGCTCTGCTGACCACACCCTCAACCCTGGAGCAGGGCTGCAGCTCTGCTGACCAAACCCTCAACCCTGGAGCAGGGCTGCAGCTCTGCTGACCAAACCCTCAACCCTGGAGCAGGGCTGCAGCTCTGCTGACCACACCCTCAACCCCGGAGCAGGGCTGCAGCTCTGCTGACCACACCCTCAACCCTGGAGCAGGGCTGCAGCTCTGCTGACCACACCCTCAACCCTGGAGCAGGGCTGCAGCTCTGCTGACCACACCCTCAACCCTGGTCCTGCCTCCAGGACCAGGACTCAAGGTCAAAGCGGACTGACACACACAGGAGTGTAGATGACTCGGCACACACACTCATGCCTCCTCTCATGTGGGCGCACACACACCAACATGTCATTTAGCTGTGTGTTTTGGAGCGTGGAGTGGAAAAGCTCAACCTTGACAGGAGCAGGGTCACACACACACAGAGATCTCCAGGCCGGGGCCCCTGTGTGTGTGTGTGTGTGTGTTGACACCCTGGTGACAACAGTCTGCCAAGGTCTGACCTTTGACCTGGGAGGTGGTTGTAGGACAGGGGTGACCTCACAGCAGCTGAGATCACCTCACACGTCCTGACAACAAACACCTCCTGTCCCTGCTGACCCCAGGCACTCACCTGTCCCTGCTGACCCCAGGCACTCACCTGTCCCTGCTGACCCCAGGGAGCCTGGACACACACACACACACACACACATCCAGACCCCCAGGGGGTACAGCAGGACAGACACGACAGGAACAACCCAGGCAGAGAGCAGGCCAGGACAGAGACTAACACTGCAGCCCTCCTCAGCAGGGCCGTGACTGCAAAACCACGTGTCAACCTCCCTCTCGCCCTCCCCCACCCCTCACCCCTGTGTCTCTGGCAGGCGAGGAAGCTACCAGAAGGGGGCTGGTGTAATGGTGAGTAGGGAGTGTGTGTTGTAATGGTGAGTAGGGAGTGTGTGTTGTAATGGTGAGTAGGGAGTGTGTGTTGTAATGGTGAGTAGGGAGTGTGTGTTGTAATGGTGAGTAGGGAGTGTGTGTTGTAATGGTGAGTAGGGAGTGTGTGTTGTAATGGTGAGTAGGGAGTGTGTGTTGTAATGGTGAGTAGGGAGTGTGTGTTGTAATGGTGAGTAGGGAGTGTGTGTTGTAATGGTGAGTAGGGAGTGTGTGTTGTAATGGTGAGTAGGGAGTGTGTGTTGTAATGGTGAGTAGGGAGTGTGTGTTGTAATGGTGAGTAGGGAGTGTGTGTTGTAATGGTGAGTAGGGAGTGTGTGTTGTAATGGTGAGTAGGGAGTGTGTGTTGTAATGGTGAGTAGGGAGTGTGTGTTGTAATGGTGAGTAGGGAGTGTGTGCTGTAATGGTGAGTAGGGAGTGTGTGTTGTAATGGTGAGTAGGGAGTGTGTGTTGTAATGGTGAGTAGGGAGTGTGTGTTGTAATGGTGAGTAGGGAGTGTGTGCTGTAATGGTGAGTAGGGAGTGTGTGTTGTAATGGTGAGTAGGGAGTGTGTGCTGTAATGGTGAGTAGGGAGTGTGTGTTGTAATGGTGAGTAGGGAGTGTGTGTTGTAATGGTGAGTAGGGAGTGTGTGTTGTAATGGTGAGTAGGGAGTGTGTGTTGTAATGGTGAGTAGGGAGTGTGTGTTGTAATGGTGAGTAGGGAGTGTGTGTTGTAATGGTGAGTAGGGAGTGTGTGCTGTAATGGTGAGTAGGGAGTGTGTGTTGTAATGGTGAGTAGGGAGTGTGTGTTGTAATGGTGAGTAGGGAGTGTGTGTTGTAATGGTGAGTAGGGAGTGTGTGTTGTAATGGTGAGTAGGGAGTGTGTGTTGTAATGGTGAGTAGGGAGTGTGTGCTGTAATGGTGAGTAGGGAGTGTGTGTTGTAATGGTGAGTAGGGAGTGTGTGTTGTAATGGTGAGTAGGGAGTGTGTGCTGTAATGGTGAGTAGGGAGTGTGTGTTGTAATGGTGAGTAGGGAGTGTGTGTTGTAATGGTGAGTAGGGAGTGTGTGCTGTAATGAGCACGGCGAGCAGAGAGCTCCACCTGAGGTTTGTTTGGGCCCTGAAGGTCCAGAGGTGACGACCCCACGCTGACCTCCTAATTACTCACCACTCTGGTTGTTCAACCAGGGGTTTCACACAGCAGAGAGAGAGAGAAAGGGGGGGGGGTGGAGGAGTGAGAGAGAGAGAGAGAGAGAGAGACAGAGAGAGAGAGAGGGTGGAGGGAGAGAGAGAGAGAGAGACAGAGAGAGAGAGAGAGAGGGTGGAGGGAGAGAGAGAGAGAGAGAGAGAGAGAGAGAGAGAGAGAGAGAGAGAGAGAGAGAGAGAGAGAGGTGGAGAGAGAGGGCAGAAGAGCTCATGTCTGAGATATTTGCCTCGAGGTTTCTGTGACGAGAGGGTGAGAGTACTTTAATTAGAACAAGGCTAGCTAATTGTATGGCTATTCTTAGTCGTGACTAGACACTCGTACAAAACATTATTTTACTATTTAACTTATTCCAGATTTCATGAAATTTACCAAACAAACAAACCACAGGCTTTGATCACACAGCTACCGGAAGCTAACGTTAGGTTTGGTTCTGCACAAACATTTGTACAGAGGCAGCTGCACAAACCAGCCTGTCTCACCCCTAGAACCAGCCCGTCTCACCCCTAGAACCAGCCCGTCTCACCCCTAGAACCAGCCTGTCTCACCCCTAGAACCAGCCCGTCTCACCCCTAGAACCAGCCTGTCTCACCCCTAGAACCAGCCCGTCTCACCCCTAGAACCAGCCCGTCTCACCCCTCGAACCAGCCCGTCTCACCCCTAGAACCAGCCCGTCTCACCCCTAGAACCAGCCCGTCTCACCCCTAGAACCAGCTTGTCTCACCCCTAGAACAAGCCGGTCTCAACCCTAGAACAAGCCGGTCTCACCCCTAGAACCAGCCTGCCTCACCCCTAGCTGTAACTGGAGTCCTGTAGACAAGCCTCTGCACTGTGTTCCCAAGACCAAGATCAGCCCTCACTTGTTCTGTGGGAGTTTGTATTTGTTTGTGTGGGTGTGTGCATGTTATAAGTGTGTGTGTGTTAGTTCTACAGTTAGGTCCATAAATATTTGGACATTGACACAATTTTCATCATTTTGGCTCTGTATACCACCACAATGGATTTGAAATGAAACAATCAAGATTTGCTTTAAGTGCAGACTTTCAGCTTTAATTTCAGGGTATTTACATCCAAATCAGGTGAACGGTGTAGGAATTACAACACATTTTCTATGTGCCCCCCCCCCCTTTTTAAGGGACCAAAAATAATTGGACAAACTAACATAATCATAAATCTAATTGTCACTTTTAATACTTGGTTGCAAATCCTTTGCAGTCAATGACAGCCTGAAGTCTGGAACCCATAGACATCACCAGACGCTGGGTTTCGTCCCTGGTGATGCTCTGCCAGGCCTCTACTGCAACTGTCTTCAGTTCCTGCTTGTTCTTGGGGCATTTTCCCTTCAGTTTTGTCTTTAGCAAGTGAAATGCATGCTCAATTGGATTTAGGTCAGGTGATTGACTTGGCCATTGCAGAACATTCCACTTCTTTGCCTTAAAATACTCTTTGGTTGCTTTCGCAGTATGCTTCGGGTCATTGTCCATCTGCACTGTGAAGCGCCGTCCTATGAGTTCTGAAGCATTTGGCTGAATCTGAGCAGATAATATTGCCCGAAACACTTCAGAATTCATCCTACTGCTTTTGTCAGCAGTCACATCATCGATAAATACAAGGGAACCAGTTCCATTGGCAGCCATACATGCCCACGCCATAACACTACCTCCACCATGCTTCACTGATGAGGTGGTATGCTTTGGATCATGAGCAGTTCCTTCCCTTCTCCATACTCTTCTCTTCCCATCATTCTGGTACAAGTTGATCTTCGTCTAATCTGTCCATAGGATGTTGTTCCAGAACTGTACAGGGTCTTTTAGATGTTTTTTGGCAAACTCTAATCTGGTCTTCCTGTTTTTGAGACTCACCAATGGTTTACATCTTGTGGTGAACCCTCTGTATTTACTCTGGTGAAGTCTTCTCTTAATTTTTTACTTTGACACAGATACGCCTACCTCCTGGAGAGTGTTCTTGATCTGGCCAACTGTTGTGAAGGGGTTTTTCTTCACCAGGGAAAGAATTCTTCTGTCATCCACCACAGTTGTTTTCCGTGGTCTTCCGGGTCTTTTGGTGTTGCTGAGCTCACCAGTGCGTTCTTTCTTTTTAAGAATGTACCAAACAGTTGATTTGGCCACACCTAATGTTTTTGCTATCTCTCTGATAGGTTTGTTTTGATTTTTCAGCCTAACGATGGCTTGCTTCACTGATGGTGACAGCTCTTTGGACTTCATATTGAGAGTTGACAGCAACAGATTCCAAACACAAATACCATACTTGAAATGAACTCTAGACCTTTTATCTGCTCCTTGTCAATGAAATAACGAACTCCCATGAGGGAATAACATACACCTGGCCATGGAACAGCTGAGCAGCCAATTGTCCAATTACTTTTGGTCCCTTAAAAATGTATTGTAATTCCTACACCGTTCACCTGATTTGGATGTAAATACCCTGAAATTAAAGCTGAAAGTCTGCACTTAAAGCACATCTTGATTGTTTCATTTCAAATCCATTGTGGTGGTATACAGAGCCAAAATGATGAAAATTGTGTCAATGTCCAAATATTTATGGACCTAACTGTATGTGTGTGTGTGTATGTTAGTTCTACGTGTGTGTGTTAGTTCTACGTGTGTGTGTGTGTTAGTTCTACGTGTGTGTGTGTGTTAGTTCTACGTGTGTGAGTGTGTTAGTTCTACGTGTGTGTGTGTGTTAGTTCTACGTGTGTGTGTGTTTTGGGGTGTTTTCAGGGGCAGCTGCCTGTAACATGAGTTGTTCTCAAACTGCTGACTCGGGCACCTGGGAGCCAGACATGTTGTAACACCACTCCCTGATCCCAAACTAGCAGGATTTATCCCCCCCCCCACACACACACACACACACAGAACTGCAGTGTGTGCACCGAGCAGGCTGGAAAGCTAAGGAAGCACTGAATCTCTCGTCCTGTGAGGAAAGCAGGTTTCATTTATTTCCCCTTATTTTACCAAGTACATTAAGAGGGAGTCTGGTACAGGAGCTAAGAGTCTGAGCGGGGAGAGGGATGTGAGCGAGGAGAGGTGTACCTCTGCTGGTGGACATGACAGCATGAACAGCCAAGCTGGGAAAGTAGGACATCCATACAAGTGCACAAAACACCCAGGGCTTCTCTAATACAGCACAGCAGAGACAGGACTACAATTCACTAAAACTACAACTCCCAGAGGCTGGAGGGAGAAGGGACTGAGGCAGGCCAGTGACTCATGCCAGCCAGACTGCTGGACAGGAGGGTTAATAATTCAGCAGATGTTCATCCAGTTGGGTAATGTTCCCAGTGCCCAGACACACAGGCCAGGAGCACTCCTGAGAATGTGACAGAAGCAAACTCTGAATAATACAGAGAGAGAGGGGAGGAGAGGAGCGAGGGAGAGAGTGTGGGGGGAGAGAGAGAGAGAGAGGGAGGAGAGGAGCGAGGGAGAGAGTGTGGGGGGAGAGAGAGAGAGAGAGAGAGAGAGAGAGAGGGAGGAGAGGAGCGAGGGAGAGAGTGTGGGGGGAGAGAGAGAGAGGGAGGAGAGGAGGAAGAGACAGAGGGTGACAAGGTAGTATGATAGGACAGAGGGGTTAGTCACACACAGAGCTGTGTCAGAATACCAGAGACAGCCCTCTTTGGAGAGACCAGAGACAGCCATAGAGACGCTTGGAGAGAGTTCACTACACAGACACGACCAGCAGCGCGCACACACACACACACACACACCTGTGACGAGCTCCCTAACTTCCGCGTCGACGGTCTTCCTCAGCAGTCGCAGCAGAGCGGGCACGCCACCCGCGTTCCTCACGGCCACCTTGTTGTCGTCCATGGCCTTGCCGTACACCAGGTTCCTGAGCGCGCCGCAGGCGTTCCTCTGCACCTCCAGAGCCTTGTGGTCCAGGAGGTCCACCAGGTGCTTGATGCCCCCCAGGTGACACACCTATGGGCGGGGTCACAGGGTTAGGAGGAGTCACTGTGATCCGACACGTCACGCACACTTTCTCTCCCTCTTTCACACACATACACACACGCCAGGGTCAGAAGTTCACAGGACACGTACTCACCCTGGATCACAGCGCACACACACACACACACACACACTCCACACCCAACTTTCTCTGACTGAGATGAGCTGGAGTTCAGAGCCTGAAGGACAGCTGGCCAGCTGTATTCATGTTGTTGCTTCAGAAAGAGTAAACATTCATATCTCTATTCCTTCCAGATAAAAGTAATTGTGTAAATGTAAATGCTAATATATAATCTCACTGCACCTTTCCGAGCTCATGAAATCCCTGAACCCCGAAGAAGCCATACAATCTGGATATACATATTAAAGTTTCTAGCTGGAGTGAAGTATTGAAGAAAAATAAAAAAACATTATAACAAATCTTGAGAAAGCGATGGCATCGTGTGTAGGAGCTGGACTGTTTGTGGTATGGTATGAATAGATTTAACTGTGAACTTTTTGCACCAGAAGACAGTGAAACTACATTTCCCATCTACAGAGCAGACAGCTACTGGCAGGCTTCTCAAACTCAGGGACAAAGTCAATGTTCGTACCTCCACCTTGATCCTGTTGTCTCCGTAGCAGAGGTGCTGCAGGTAGGCTGCAGCGTTGGCCTGGACAGAGGGGAAGTGATGCTGCAGCATGTGGATCACCTCCGCCAGCTCTGGGTCACGCCACGCAAACTCCCTACACACACACAGGAAGCAGGGGCATCGGCATGACGACCGGGGAGAAACACATACACACACTGTTCACAGAAACACACACACTTAAACATGCACACACAGATACACACACACACACGGCTACAGGGCACATTGTGTGATATATTTCTTGCTCAGGAAATGACACTGACCTCCACAGCAATATTATTCTGAGAGTATTGCTTTTCCTCAATAGAGAGATCACTTCTCAGAGATTTAGGGGATTCTGAGAAAATATTATCCAGCCTTTGGACAACTAGATTAAACTTCCTTTGATGAAAAGGTTGGTTAAATGTGAAAGCTTTCCAAAGAAATGTTCATTCACCAGAAACAAACTTGTATTCATTGATATTAACATATAACTTTGTGTGTTAGGTACTTCTTAAAATGTTTTAGGTATTTGAGCTCAGTAGCTGAAGTTATACTTTGAGGGGGTGAGCAGAGGAAGTCTTAACTGGAGGGACTGTGCTTCTCTGACACACCATGGGCCTCATGTACGTACATTCGCAAACATAGTGTTATTAGGGACCACGTACCTGGGGTCAAGTAACTTAAGCTTTTTAAAACCTTGCTTTTTATCAATACCTTGGCGCAAACTCACACTTCCTGCATGTTCCAACGATTGATTTTGCTTCAGGTGGTAAAAAAGGTTTGTCGTATTACCAGACATGGTAGCCACAGTTTACTACACAATTTGCACCGAACATTGCCCTGCTCTTTGTCGGATTTCAAAAAGCCAAACCACTTCCAAATAACTGAAGAAGACGAACCCTTTTTATCAATAATTTCTTTATTGGAAGTTGCTCCCTCGCCATAGCTATAACTGGCACTGTTTTCGGCAATAAGACTCATTTTCTGCGGTTAACATTAGCTACTCCACTTGAGGTGCTCAGTATATTTCAGTGAGCGTAGGATACCATTTCTCCACAACTTCCTGCTGCATCACAGAAATTAAATGGACTGCTGTTCCTAATTATTCTCTATCGACATTATCAATATTATTGAAAATGAATTAATGTCACAATAAGTTTATTGAGGGAAGTCATTACTTCGATAAAACAATTATCGCCCAGCCCAACTTTTACGCGCAGATTGCGAAACAAAAACGCCTGAAGTGGGCGTAAAAGCGTTAGTACATGAGGCCCCATGACGCCACGGCGTGTTACTGAGCACAGACGAGCTGCAAACCTGCAGGAGCAGACCCACCAAAGAGCCTTTTCATCTGAATGACCTCTGGGCTGTGAACAACCAACACTGACACAGAGCACAGAGCACATGTCCCAGGGTAGGAACAAGACACGTGATTCTCTGTCGACCTTTTAGTCTGTTGTCCTTTCTGAGGTTGACTGTGGAATAGGGAGCAAAGAGGAGGAGAGGGAGGAGGAGAGGGAGGAGGAGAGAGCAGAGAGGAGGAGAGGAGAGGAGGAGAGGAGAGGAGGAGAGAGAGCAGAGAGGAGGAGAGGAGAGGAGGAGAGAGAGCAGAGAGAAGAGGAGAAGGATGGGAAGAGGAGGAGAGGGAGGAGGAGAGAGCAGAGAGGAGGAGAGGGAGGAGAAGGAGAGAGAGCAGAGAGAGGAGGAGGAGAGGGAGGAGGAGAGGGACAAGGAGAGAGAGCAGAGAGAAGAGGAGAGGGAGGAGGTGTGACGGAGCAGGAGGCTGCTGGGAGAAGGGACAGGGCTGGTGTGAACAGCTCTTCATTTAGCAAGGTCAGGGTTTATGCTACGGGTCAACACCGTAGCAAGGTCAGGGTTTATGCTACGGGTCAACACCGTAGCAAGGTCAGGGTTTATGCTACGGGTCAACACCGTAGCATTTGAGCGTTGACAAGCTGCCATTCGCTCAATCTAACTAGCTGGCCACGAGCATTCCTCAAACTTCCGGCACCAAAATAAGGACAGATGAGGGAAAGTTGTGCAGCGTTTTCGCTCATTTCATCTGTTTAACCTCATAATCAGTTTTCATAAATTAGAAAGGCCTGTGATCGACTGAACATGTATTTTTCATCTGTCTGCATGCACCATGACGTCCGTACCGTGACGGTTCAGTATGAATACATGAACCCGTTACAGCCCTAGCCTCTGTACGATCACTAGACACCCCGGGATGTCAGAGCCAGATACAAGCGGTTTACACAGAACCAGTTCGAAGCGGTTTGGGCTACCTGGGGTCTTTCTGGATGCTGTCTATAGAGGGGGAACGCATGGCCCCGTCGTCCACGGCGACGCCCTGGCGTGCGTAGCTGCCTCCGCCGGGGCGGTACTGGGCGGGGCGGTAGGGCTCAGCGTAGTTGCCCGTGTTCATCCCGTACGTCCCCCGCTGGTAGGGCAGAGTGCCGCTGCGCTGGCTGCAGCTTCTCTGGAGGTTTCCCACCCCTGCATCACGAGGAGGAGAGGGGTTAACCAACATGCACTACACACAGCACACATCACATGTGCTCAACATGCACTACACACAGCACACATCACATGTGCTCAACATGCACTACACACAGCACACATCACATGTGCTCAACATGCACTACACACAGCACACATCACATGTGCTCAACATGCACTACACACAGCACACATCACATGTGCTCAACATGCACTATGTTGGGCCAGGGTCAGCTGTCCCAGGTCAGGACACATACTAGACTGGGATGACGACAGCAAACCTTGCAGATGTAGTTGGACCAGGTTAAAGCCACTATCTAACAACGACATAACTGGGTTCTCTGTTTGACTTCTCCAGAGCGAGAATGTAACAGTACAAATTGCGTTTCTGCAAACTTCTAATTACAAGAGTTTCTTTTGTAAACAATAACACAAAGCACAGAAAACAATCCCTGTTGATGTGTCAGTCCTGGAGCGCCGCTACGATCACAGCATCACATCACATCATCACAGATACACATCACGTCATCATATCACATATACACATCACCGCCTCAGAGTTTAACCATAACCCTAAAACTTCTCATTTAGAACTGAACTCATCGAGCTTCTGAGGTTCACTGGAAAGCCTGAGTAGTGTTTGTGTGTGCATGCGTGCGTGAGTGTGCGCGTGAGTGTGTGCATGTGAGAGAGTGTGAGTGAGTGTGTGCTTGCATGTGTGTGTGTGTGACTTCCAGAAGGTTCTGAGAGGGGCCACAGGTGGCAGGCACTCTCTTGCCCCTCATCCTTCTTCTCATGAGGAGGGTGACATGCAGGTAATGGACTCCTTTGTGGCACCTATCAGGACTGAGCTGTCTCATGAGGGAGGGAGGGAGGGAGGGAGGGCGGGAGGGAGGGAGGGCGGGAGGGAGGGAGGGCGGGAGGGAGGGACAGGTTGGCTGGCTACAGTACAGAATGTTCCCAAGAGAGATCACTTACGAGACGGATGGAGAGATACAACGAGAAAGAGACAGATAACCGTGGTGGCTCACTGGGGTCAGTGTGTATACCAGTACTACTCAAGACTGAACACAGGGGCCCGGGTTCGATTCCAGCCCGGGTCATTTCCTGCATGGTCCTCACCTTCCCTGCACTAAACCATCTCCCCCCCAGCTCACTGAGGCCTACAAGTGTGCACACAAACTATCTATGTGGGTGTGGCCTACTGTGAAGGTGTGTGTGGGTGTGGCGTGCTGTACAGGTTGTGTGCGTGCAGTACCAGAGGTGCTCCTGTAGAGGGTGCCCGGCGAGGCTGTGTGTGTGGGGCTGCGGTACAGCGGGCTCTGGAAGGAGCGGTCCTCGTAGATGGGTGTGATGTGGGCGGTCAGGGGACATGGCTGAGCGCAGGTCCTGACCCGGCTGACTGGAGTAGGAGCTACGCATGCCTGGGAGAGAGAGACAAGGAGAGAGAGAGAGAGAGAGAGAGAGAGAGAGAGAGAGAGAGAGAGAGAGAGAGAGAGAGGAGAGAGAGAGAGAGAGAGAGAGAGAGGGGGAGGGAGAGAGAGGGGGAGGGAGAGAGAGGGGGAGGGAGAGAGAGGGGAGGGAGAGAGAGGGGGAGGGAGAGAGAGGGGGAGGGAGAGAGAGGGTGAGGGAGGGAGAGAGAGGGGGAGGGAGAGAGAGGGGGGAGGGAGAGAGAGGGGGAGGGAGGGAGAGTTAAACAAAGCATTGTAGTATTTTACAGCTTCTCTCCATTTACCACTTTCAATGATGGGGGAAGAGTGTGACACAGACAGGAGAGGAGGGGGGGGGAACTCAGAGCACCACCAGTGACCTCTGGTTTGTCATCCACATTAGCATCACACAGTGACAGTGCTAGGAGCTGTACGCACACGCACACACACACACAGAGCTGAGGATATTTAGCAATATGAAGTGGAATGGAGTGACAGCGAGGCACTCAGTGGTGAAAGCTCTGCCACGTTCTACCAGTCTGAATCTGACAACTAAGCTGCTACTTAAGACCAAATTGAAAAGAATTGAAGTCTCATTTCCATGTCTGTGTAAAGCTAAGGCAGTGGTCTGTATATGATAGAGCCACAACACCTCACACTGTCCTCTCTCCCGCTCTCTCTCGCTCTCTCCCTCGCTCTCTCTCCCGCTCTCTCTCGCTCTCTCCCTCGCTCTCTCCCGCTCTCTCCCTCGCTCTCTCTCGCTCTCTCTCACTCTCTCCCTCTTTAATGATCCAGCTCTTTAATGAGCACTGACTCCTGTTAATGTGTGTGTGTGTGTGTGTGAGTGTGTGTGTGAGGCAGTCCAAGTCCAGATGTGGAGCCATGTTGAAGTCTGTAGAAACCTGTGCTCTCATCTCTGTAGAAGCCTGCGCTCTCATCTCTGTAGAAGCCTGCGCTCTCATCTCTGTAGAAGCCTGTGCTCTCATCTCTGTAGAAGCCTGTGCTCTCATCTCTGTAGAAGCCTGTGCTCTCATCTCTGTAGAAGCCTGTGCTCTCATCTCTGTAGAAACCTGTGCTCTCATCTCTGTAGAAGCCTGCGTGCTCTCAGCTGAGTGCACGCGCACACATACCCACGCCTCGTGTTTGTTTGTGTGTGAGGGTGTGTGAGGGAGCAGAGTGATGTGTGCATGTTTGTCCTCACACCAGAAGGACTGATACAGCTCTGAGCCAAGCGTGCGCACACCCCCCACGGTGTGGGCTCTGGTCCCACACACAGCAGACAGGCACACTGCTGCCGCCTCAGTGCCGCCTCGCAGCACAGGGACTGGGATTACTACAGCTCAGCACAGACATCACCAATCAACAAGCATGTGGATCTACAGAGGCCGCCAGGAAGGTTTCCCTGGTCACAGAGGAGGAGCTGGTCTGACCTCTGGAGAGGCAGCCAGGCCACGGCTAGGCCTGAGCCCAATGGAGGAGCTGTCACTGGGGGAGCTGCTGTCACAACACCCTGCCGACCTCCACCTCTACCGCCACACTAACGGCTGCTCAGAATGTACACAAACTGGAGTTACCGTTACGGCCTACGTAGTGCTGAGAGTGCTGAGAGAGGGAGAGGGAGGGAGAGAGAGAGCATGGAAACGAGCCTAATGGGGATGTTGAGCTCAGAGAGCAGGTGAGCTGACCCCCAGCGTGGAGGGGCTCCGTGCTGGCATGAAGAGTGAACAGCAGTGTCTTCACCTCACAGCTAGCACAGAGCCAGCAGGAGGGAGACCTACAGGAGAGATCTGGCTGCTCTCTACAGAGAGACAGAGCCAGCAGGAGGGAGACCTACAGGAGAGATCTGGCTGCTCTCTACAGAGAGACAGAGCCAGCAGGAGGGAGACCTACAGGAGAGATCTGGCTGCTCTCTACAGAGAGACAGAGCCAGCAGGAGGGAGACCTACAGGAGAGATCTGGCTGCTCTCTACAGAGAGACAGAGCCAGCTGTGGGAGACCTACAGGAGAGATCTGGCTGCTCTCTACAGAGAGGCAGAGCCAGCAGGAGGGAGACCTACAGGAGATATCTGGCTGCTCTCTACAGAGAGACAGAGCCAGCTGTGGGAGACCTACAGGAGAGATCTGGCTGCTCTCTACAGAGAGACAGAGCCAGCAGGAGGGAGACCTACAGGAGAGATCTGGCTGCTCTCTACAGAGAGACAGAGCCAGCAGGAGGGAGACCTACAGGAGAGATCTGGCTGCTCTCTACAGAGAGACAGAGCCAGCAGGAGGGAGACCTACAGGAGAGATCTGGCTGCTCTCTACAGAGAGACAGAGCCAGCAGGAGGGAGACCTACAGGAGAGATCTGGCTGCTCTCTACAGAGAGACAGAGCCAGCTGTGGGAGACCTACAGGAGAGATCTGGCTGCTCTCTACAGAGAGGCAGAGCCAGCAGGAGGGAGACCTACAGGAGATATCTGGCTGCTCTCTACAGAGAGACAGAGCCAGCTGTGGGAGACCTACAGGAGAGATCTGGCTGCTCTCTACAGAGAGACAGAGCCAGCTGTGGGAGACCTACAGGAGAGATCTGGCTGCTCTCTACAGAGAGACAGAGCCAGCTGTGGGAGACCTACAGGAGAGATCTGGCTGCTCTCTACAGAGAGACAGAGCTAGCTGTGGGAGACCTACAGGAGAGATCTGGTTGCTCTCTACAGAGAGACAGAGCCAGCTGTGGGAGACCTACAGGAGAGATCTGGCTGCTCTCTACAGAGAGACAGAGCCAGCAGGAGGGAGACCTACAGGAGAGATCTGGCTGCTCTCTACAGAGAGACAGAGCCAGCTGTGGGAGACCTACAGGAGAGATCTGGCTGCTCTCTACAGAGAGACAGAGCCAACAGGAGGGAGACCTACAGGAGATATCTGGCTGCTCTCTACAGAGAGACAGAGCCAGCTGTGGGAGACCTACAGGAGAGATCTGGCTGCTCTCTACAGAGAGACAGAGCCAGCAGGAGGGAGACCTACAGGAGAGATCTGGCTGCTCTCTACAGACAGAGCCAGCTGTGGGAGGGAGCTGGGACGTGGAACATCTCCTCTGCCTTTCCACAGCTCCCCCGCCTCTCCTGACTTCTCCCTGCCTCTAGGGAAGGCTAGGAGGGAGGGTGGAGAGGATGGAGAGAGAGAGGAGGGTGGAGAGGGGAAGATGGAGGTAGGACGGTGGGTGGAGAAGTGAAGATGAAGGGAGGGTGGAGGAGAGGATGGAGGGAGAGAGGAGGGTGGAAAGGGAGGGAGAGGATGGACCGAGGGATGAGTAGCAACCAGTTAGCAGGCGGATGAGTCTATGATCCCTAATTAGAACCTGGGTCTCCTGGGCTAGGAGATGGACGTCGGCCCTAATGGCTAAATGACAAGGACAATTTATCTTCATCTTCTGATTTTGGCAGAGAGAAGAGATGGCTTCAGAGGAGAGAGAATGGAGCAGGAGAGAGGATAGAGGAGAGAAGGAGAGGGGGGGGTGAAAGGAGAGGTGAGAGGGATGGAGAGGAGAGCAAGAGGAGAGGAGAGAGAGGTATGAAGAGGAGAGGGGGGGTGGAGAGGGAGGGATGGAGAGGAGAGGGATGGAGAGGGAGGGAGGGATGGAGAAGAGAGGAGAGGGAGGGATTGAGATGAGAGCAGGAAGAGAGGAGAGAGCGGGATGAGAGGAGAGAGAGGGATGTAGAGGAGGGAGGGGATAGAGGAGAGAACAGGTGGGACTAACTAACCCTACACAACTCAGGATTCTGAGTGCTGATCATCAACATGCTAATGAGACCTGGTGTGTGACCATCCCGTAACTACGGATACGGATGCTCCAACTCCTGTTACGTAACCCCTCGGCAACAGTCCCAGATGAGACGGGTGGGGGGGAGGGGCGGGGAGAAAGAGAGAGAACTCGAGAGGGTACAATTTCTGTGGAAATTGTAGGGTGTGCTCGCTTGCGTCGGTTGCAGGTGGGTCCGTCCCCTTAAGTTTTTTCCCATCTAGTGATATTTTCAAGCATTTCGCCTACTCAAGAACCCCCCTTGAAACAAGCGAACCCCCTTTGAAACAAGCTACTGTAACAACGTTGTCACCGGCAGTATTTCAGATGGAAACAGTACCATCTGCTAACTGAAAATATGCCCCCAAAAACGTAAATAAGCTTTACATCTATTTAGGGAGAAATGGCTAATTCAAAATAAGTTTGCTACGAGCAAGCTAGTTGCGGTGGCTAGCCAAACTTCACTGAGTGAGGGGATTGTTTTTAAGCGCCGGAAATGAGCATGTTTCTTTTGACATAAAGTTTAGGCTGTGGCACTGAAGCCAGCGACACACCACACAAGCTTGAGTTTAAATACATTCTTTAATGTGACATTACTTACTGTACATGCAGATCTTGATTTGCTTAAATGTACATGTATGATGCTGCTAGTACACCACGGCACGATACGATACTCGCTGTGCAACAGCACATCTATGCACGTTGTATCCATGCGTCGTTGCTAACGTGTGCTGACGTGGTGACGTAGATAGCACTGAGTACCCTTCGTCGACTAAAGGCACTTTTTTGCCACAAAAACGTTGTAACCTCCTAAACCGTGCAACGGAACGTACATAAAAACACAAGCAACGCAATCGAGACCAAGACAAACATTTTGACACAGGCGTTGTCTATGTAGTCCAAATATTGACTGATCCTTAGGGGGGCGAAAATAAACAATAATAAATAAATATATATGTGAGAGAACAATGGTTGTGCTCGCCGAAGGCGTGAGCACACCCAATGAGACAAAGGAAATATACTGTTAAGTTCATGATGGGATGGAGAGAGGGAAGGAGAGAGCAGGAGGGAGGGAGGGAGAGAGGGAAGGAGGGAGGAGAGAGGGAGAGAGGGCAGGAGGGAGGGAGGGAGAGAGGGAAGGAGGGAGGGAGAGAGGGAGAGAGAGCAGGAGGGAAGGAGGGAGGGAGAGAGGGAGAGAGAGCAGGAGGGAGGGAGAGAGCAGGAGGGAGAGGGAGAGCAGGAGGGAGAGTGAGAGCAGGATGGAGGGAGGGAGGGAGGGAGGGAGGGAGGGAGGGAGGGAGGGAGGGAGGGAGGGAGAAGGAGAGTCCAATTGAGCATGGGGCAGGATCATCAGTCATGCCCCAGTGTGGATGAGAGGCATGAGCAGCACACTGCAGTAATGGCCCAGGAGGAGTCCTCTCTCCTGGGCTCCTGGGCTGCAGGAGTGGGAGACACACTCGTACTTGGTCTGAAGATAATAACAGCCATGAGGGCATCTCTCTAAAGCACTCCAAACTTCTACAATAACAAGGTTTGATACTCGCAGGAGAAAATAGAAATGATGATTTCACTCACAGCCAAGCGGTAACGACATACACACACACCATGCTCACACACACACACACCATGCTCACACACACACACACCATGCTCACACACACCATGCTCACACACACCATGCTCACACACACACACACCATGCTCACACACACCATGCTCACACACACACACACACACACACACCATGCTCACACACAAACACACAAACACACACCAATAAACAAGCACAATAGCACACAGACAGACATAGACACACACATATAGGAAAGGAGCTGGCAGGGCACAGACAGACAGAGCAGTAGGAGAGAGTGTTCACCTGGGGCGGCGTCTGCCAGAGGGGCTGATCAGATCCACGGGCAGCAGAAAGCAGAAAGCATCATTCAAACTGAGTTAGTTCTGCTTTAAAGCTGCCGTAGGTAACATTTGAAACCTTCATGTGAGAAGCAGAGCCCCCAATTACTGACTGAACTTCTAAGCATTCCTCCAGCTCCAGTTTGGATTGACAGCGGTGTCACAAATAAGCCAAGGGGGAAGGCGTGTCTCGCCAAAGGTGATTGGCTGGAAGAGGACTGCTTGAACATGATTGGCTGGAAAGTAGTGGGCCCCTTCAAAATGAAAAACTGACTATCCACTGGCACTGAGCTATCGTAGTTGCTAAACTCTCACAGGGCCTTATTAGCAAACAACATGTTTATTGGGCACAAGTTCTTATTTTTGACTGAAAATGTTAACTTTTGTATCTTTAGCTTGAGTTCTTTTAATATGAAATGGACAGTCCTCATTGTGAGGTAGACTTGCAGACCTGCCTGTTGTAGGTGGTGCCCTGTGTGACATCAGCAATTACAGATAGCACAGCTCAAGCACAGATCATTCTACTCAGGAGATGATTGGCCGACAGGTAGAACACTGGGATGAACACAACCTCGACTGTGGTGACAAATTACTGGCCACTTATTCTCCACTTCCTGGAATAAGAGAGAGAGAGAGAGAGAGAGAGAGAGAGAGAGAGAAGATGAGAGAGTAGAGAGAGAGAGAGAGAGAGAGAGAGAGAGAGAGAGAGAGAAAGAGAGAGAAAGAGAGAAAAAGAGAGAGAAAAAGAGAGAGAAAAAGAGAGAGAAAGAGAGAGAGAAAAAGAGCTAGTGGATCTGACAGATACCACAGGAGAGAGAGAGAGCTAGTGGATCTGACAGATACCACAGGAGAGAGAGAGAGCTAGTGGATCTGACAGAGAGACCACAGGAGAGAGAGAGAGCTAGTGGATCTGACAGAGAGACCACAGGAGAGAGAGAGAGCTAGTGGATCTGACAGAGAGACCACAGGAGAGAGAGACCACCTCTTCTCAGACGCTGTCACACAACTCTGATTTTGATGCTTTCAAATGTAAAGTCTGACTCCTAGCTGACGCCCTCAGCACAACAGCAGATCTATCAATCAACAACACAATACTAATTGCTTAGAGGTGCTGTCAACCAGAACAGAGGCAGCCCTTGGTGCTGACAGGACTGGGGGTTGAAAGGCATTATTGCCTCTGCTGAATGAATACATTATTCTGAAATTACTAACAAGAGTGAGCTTTATTTCATTTATCTTGGCTAAAAGACTTTGTGTATGTATTGTCAACATCGCTAACAACAATATGTACTTAATTAATTTCTGTACATGAAAGGGTGGATCTCTGATTGTGGTAGTGAAGTGTACAGTTAGAGAGAAGTGTACAGTTAGAGAGAATTACAGAATGGAAAAAAGGTTTCATGATGAGATGCATCTAAAGACCTGTGGTGGAGCCCACAAAGAGGTCTGTGTGTGTGTGTGTGTGTGGGTGTGTGTGTGGTGTGTGTGGGTGTGTGTGTGTGTGTGTGTGTAGACAGGGACTGGCATTAAGCCACCAGGCCCTGGAGACATGGTGTGGTGAGGAGCAGGAATGGAAAAGAACATCAGTGGCAGGCCTGTCACCATGTCACCATTTCAACTCTCTCTGCTCTCTGATTCCAGACAGGATCATTTCTGCAAGCCTGTTCTTGTCCTCAGTTGTGCATACGTGTGTGTGTGGGTGCGTACAGCACATGCGTGCGTGGTGTGTGTGTGTCCCTCACCGGTGAGACTGTCTGGTCGAGGCACCATACTCTCGTAGACGTCGTAGCCGTGCGCTGCGTAGGGGTCCTGCGTGGCGGTGCAGGGAGCGAGGCAGGGAGGAGCTACAGTGTGCTGAGGCACGGCCGTCATACTGGAGCGCGCTGCCGGAGACCCCGGGCCAGGCTGCTGCGTGAGGGGGCGGAGCTCCCTCCAGCACGGTGTGCGGGGAGCCCCTCCGCCCGCACCCCACCCCCTGGTGGGGCGAGGAGGTGCGCCCGGTGCTTGGCCAGGCGGCGCAGCGTGGCGGGGGAGCCCCGGGAGGCGGGGGGCAGCGTGGAGGAGAAGACGCTGGCCAGCGGCCGGGGCTCCGTCACGATGGGCGAGCCGTAGGCTCCGCCGGCCGGCGCGCCGCGCAGGGAGGAGCGGCCGGGGGAGAGGCCGCTTGGCGTAGGCGGGAGACTGGGCACGAGACGGCACTGAGCTCACCCTCCGCATGGCCCGCCCCGGAGCCGCTGAGGTCATCACCGGGACCTGGGGGAGACACGGTTAGTGACACTACGGCTACGCCACGCCTTATGTTGTTTGTTAGTGACACTACGGCTACGCCACGCCTTATGTTGTTTGTTAGTGACACTACGGCTACGCACGCCTTATGTTGGTTTGTTAGTGACACTACGGCTACGCCACGCCTTATGTTGTTTGTTAGTGACACTACGGCTACGCCACGCCTTATGTTGTTTGTTAGTGACACTACGGCTACGCCACGCCTTATGTTGTTTGTTAGTGACACTACGGCTACGCCACGCCTTATGTTGTTTGTTAGTGACACTACGGCTACGCCACGCCTTATGTTGTTTGTTAGTGACACTACGGCTACGCCACGCCTTATGTTGTTTGTTAGTGACACTACGGCTACGCCACGCCTTATGTTGTTTGTTAGTGACACTACGGCTACGCCACGCCTTAGTGTTGTTTGTTAGTGACACTACGGCTACGCCACGCCTTATGTTGTTTGTTAGTGACACTACGGCTACGCCACGCCTTATGTTGTTTGAGACACACACTCGGGGGTGCACATGTTTAACACACAAATATAAAATACTGCTCTGCCAGTTAGAAAATTCTATTCTATAAAATTCGAAAAAGTCAAATGCACTCGTTCACAGGAAATACACTGAAACGCAATAGTGTGAAGAATGTGTGTTAACCAGCAACTATCCAGCCCCCCCCCCGACGCCCCACCTGCGCCCCCCCGGCGCCCCCTGGGCGAGGGAGCAACGTACCTGCACGGACGCCTGACCCTCCGCCCGGGGCGCTCCTCAGCAGGGTGGCGCCCCCAGTGCCCGGAAGGAGTGCTGCACCCTCAGCTCTGCCTTGGCTGCGCTCTGACAGTAGTAGCTGCTGCCATCCTGATAGCCGCTGTCTGAGTACGAGTTCATCTGGGTGGAGCTGCGTGAGTTCCCTGTAGACCCTGACAGGGGGGAGGGGGGGGGAGGGAAGGGTGAGGCAGAGAGAGCAGGAGACATATGACAGAGAATCAGTGACGTCACGGAGATCCATGACCTTTCTCTATCCAGCTGTGCTAATGACCACACATGACCCCCCCCCACACCCACGCTCATTAGCAGGGTACACAGCTCAGTTCAAAGCATCATTAGGAAAGGTGGGAAAGCCCTCTCATTAAACAGAGGACACATTAACACAGACAGACAGACGTTACTAGGTGATAGTAACAGACCCTCACTTTCATGGAGGGAGGTCTGCTCTGGGGAGAACAGGGGCCAGCTCAGGCTGTGCTTGGCTGTGGTGGGGAGGGCTGCTGGGAGCTGTCTGGCCCCCCGGGGTCTGGCCTCTGTGGTTCTGGCGTCTGGGCGGAGGGACAGGAGGACCACATCACAGGGGGAAGACAGTCTCACAGCAAAAGACAAAACTCGGAACTTTATCAATTTCACTTCAGGTGGCAAAAAAGCGTTTATTCCACAACATTAATTTCATCCTCGTATAAATCCTCAGTCATTACATTTTATCGGCCACTTCATTCCCCTGAGGAGACATTTCAAGGTTTTCTACCTTGCCAGGACTCCTTTTCTCAAGAAACGCCCTACTTAAGT
The DNA here is from genome assembly GCF_963692335.1 of Osmerus eperlanus. Lineage (NCBI taxonomy): Eukaryota > Metazoa > Chordata > Actinopteri > Osmeriformes > Osmeridae > Osmerus > Osmerus eperlanus. The sequence goes on from NC_085020.1 coordinate 23,401,984, forward strand.
CAGGTATCTAGTGCCAGTTCCCTGTCCTCCCTGACCAGGACCCGGCCCAGATG